>NW_003215497.1:0-57104 GCF_000006405.1 Perkinsus marinus ATCC 50983
CTATCGTCTAGTGGTTAGGACCTCACGTTGTAGCCGTGACCACCCCGGTTCAAATTCGGGTAGAGACTTTGATATGCATCGAGTTGTACGCTTCTCGAAGGGGTTTAGTGATAGGTGATCCACGTCGACCGACAGCGGCTCATATTTCTTTGAGTCGCTATCGTCTAGTGGTTAGGACGTCACGTTGTGGCCGTGACAACCCCGGTTCAAATCCGGGTAGTGACTTTGACATGTATCAAATTGTACGCTTCTTAAAGAGGTTTAGTTATAGGTGATCCACGTCGACGGACAGCAGCTCATATTTCTTTGAGTCGCTATCGTCTAGTGGTTAAGACGTCACATTGTTGCCGTGACAACCCCGGTTCGAATCCGGGTAATGACTTTGATATGTATCAAATCGTACGCTTCTTGAAGAGGTTTAGTGATAGGTGATCTACGTCGACCGACAACGGCTCATGCTTATTTGAGTCGCTATCGTCTAGTGGTTAGGACCTCACGTTGCAGCCGTGACAACCCCGGTTCAAATTCGGGTAGAGACTTTGATATGCATCGAGTTGTACGCTTCTCGAAGGGGTTTAGTGATAGGTGATCCACGTCGACCGACAGCGACTCATATTTCTTTGAGTCGCTATCGTCTAGTGGTTAGGACGTCACGTTGTGGCCGTGACATCCCCGGTTCAAATCCGGCTAGTGACTTTGATATGTATCAAATCGTACGCTTCTTGAAGAGGCTTAGTGATAGGTGATCCACGTCGACCGACAACGGCTCATACTTGTTTGAGTCGCTATCGTCTAGTGGTTAGGACGTCACGTTGTGGCCGTGACAACCCCGGTTCAAATCCGGGTAGTGACTTTGACATGTATCAAATTGTACGCTTCTTGAAGAGGTTTAGTTATAGGTGATCCACGTCGACGGACAGCAGCTTATGCTTGTTTGAGTCGCTATCGTCTGGTGGTTAGGACGTTACGTCGTGGCCGTGACAACCCCGGTTCAAATCCGGGTAGTGACTTTGACATGTATCAAATTGTACGCTTCTTGAAGAGGTTTAGCGATAGGTGATCCATGTGGACCGACAACGGCCCACATTTTTGAGTCGCTATCGTCTAGTGGTTAGGACGTCACGTTGTGGCCGTGACAACCCCGGTTCAAATCCGGGTAGTGACTTTGATATGTATCAAATTGTACGCTTCTTGAAGAGATTTGGCGATAGGTGATCCATGTGGACCGACAACGGCTCACATTTTTGGGTCGCTATCGTCTAGTGGTTAGGACGTCACGTTGTGGCCGTGACAACCCCGGTTCAAATCCGGGTAGAGACTTTGATATGCATTGAGTTGTACGCTTCTCGAAGGGGTTTAGTGATAGGTGATCCACGTCGACCGACAGCGGCTCATATTTCTTTGAGTCGCTATCGTCTAGTGGTTAGGACGTCACGTTGTGGCCGTGACATCTCCGATTCAAATCCGGGTAGTGACTTTGATATGTATCAAATCGTACGCTTCTTGAGTCGCTATCGTCTAGTGGTTAGGACGTCACGTTGTGGCCGTGACAACCCCGGTTCAAATCCGGGTAGTGACTTTGACGTGTATCAAATTGTACGCTTCTTGAAGAGATTTGGCGATAGGTGATCCATGTGGACCGACAACGGCTCACATTTTTGGGTCGCTATCGTCTAGTGGTTAGGACATCACGTTGTGGCCGTGACATCTCCGGTTCAAATCCGGGTAGTGACTTTGATATGTATCAAATCGTACGCTTCTTGAAGAGGCTTAGTGATAGGTGATCCACGTCGGCCGACAGCGGCTCATGCTTGTTTGAGTCGTTATCGTCTAGTGGTTAGGACGTCACGTTGTGGCCTTGACAACCCCAGTTCAAATCCGGGTAGTGACTTTGACATGTATCAAATTGTACGCTTCTTGAAGAGGTTTAGTTATAGGTGATCCACGTCGACGGACAGCAGCTCATATTTCTTTGAGTCGCTATCGTCTAGTGGTTAGGACGTAACGTTGAGGTCGCGACAACCCCGGTTCAAATCCGGGTAGTGACTTTGATATGCATCGAGTTGTACACTTCTCGAAGGGGTTTAGTGATAGGTGATCCACATCGACCGACAGCGGCTCATTCTTCTTCGAGTCGCTATCGTGTAGTGGTTAGGACGTCACGTTGTGGTCGTGACAACCTCGGTTCAAATCCGGGTAGTGACTTTGATATGCATCGAGTTGTACACTTCTCGAAGGGGTTTAGTGATAGGTGATCCACATCGACCGACAGCGGCTCATTCTTCTTCGAGTCGCTATCGTGTAGTGGTTAGGACGTCACGTTGTGGTCGTGACAACCTCGGTTCAAATCCGGGTAGTGACTTTGATATGTATCAAATCGTACGCTTCTTGAAAAGGTTTAGTGATAGGTGATCCACGTCGACCGACAACGGCTGATGCTTATTTGAGTCGCTATCGTCTAGTGGTTAGGACGTCACGTTGTGGCCGTGACAACCCCGGTTCAAATCCGGGTAGTGACTTTGATATGTATCGAGTTGTACGCTTCTTGAAGAGGTTTAGTGATAGGTGATCCACGTCGACCGACAGCGGCTCATACTTCTTCGAGTCGCTATCGTCTAGTGGTTAAGACGTCACATTGTGGCCGTGACAACCCCGGTTCAAATTCGGGTGGTGACTTTGACATGTATCAAATTGTACGCTTCTTGAAGAGGTTTAGTTATAGGTGATCCACGTCGACGGACAGCAGCTCATCTTTCTTTGAGTCGCTATCGTCTAGTGGTTAGGACGTCACGTTGTGGCCGTGACAACCCCGGTTCAAATACGGGTAGTGACTTTGATATGTATCGAGTTGTACGCTTCTTGAAGAGGTTTAGTGATAGGTGATCCACGTCGACCGACAGCGGCTCATATTTCTTTGAGTCGCTATCGTCTAGTGGTTAGGACGTCACATTGCGGCCGTGACAACCCCGGTTCAAATCCGGGTAATGACTTTGATATGTATCAAATCGTACGCTTCTTGAAGAGGTTTAGTGATAGGTGATCTACTTCGACCGACAACGGCTCATGCTTCTTTGAGTCGCTATCGTCTAGTGGTTAGGACCTCACGTTGTAGCCGTGACAACCCCGGTTCAAATCCGGGTGGAGACTTTGATATGCATCGAGTTGTACGCTTCTCGAAGGGGTTTAGTGATAGGTGATCCACGTCGACCGACAGCGGCTCATATTTCTTTGAGTCGCTATCGTCTAGTGGTTAGGACGTCACGTTGTGGCCGTGACATCCCCGGATCAAATTCGGCTAGTGACTTTGATGTGTATCAAATCGTACGCTTCTTGAAGAGGCTTAGTGATAGGTGATCCACGTCGACCGACAACGGCTCATGCTTGTTTGAGTCGCTATCGTCTAGTGGTTAGGACGTCACATTGTGGCCGTGACAACCCCGGTTCAAATCCGGGTAATGACTTGGATATGTATCAAATCGTACGCTTCTTGAAGAGGTTTAGTGATAGGTGATCTACGTCGACCGACAACGGCTCATGCTTCTTTGAGTCGCTATCGTCTAGTGGTTAGGACCTCACGTTGTAGCCGTGACAACCCCGGTTCAAATTCGGGTAGAGACTTTGATATGCATCGAGTTGTACGCTTCTCGAAGGGGTTTAGTGATAGGTGATCCACGTCGACCGACAACGGATCATGTTTATTTGAGTCGTTATCGTCTAGTGGTTAGGACGTCTCGTTGTGGCCGTGACAACCCCGGTTCAAATCCGGGTAGTGACTTTGATATGTATCGAGTTGTACGCTTCTTGAAGAGGTTTAGTTATAAGTGATCCACGTCGACGGACAGCAGCTCATATTTTTTTGAGTCGCTATCGTCTAGTGGTTAGGACGTAACGTTGAGGTCGTGACAACCCCGGTTCAAATCCGGGTAGTGACTTTGATATGCATCGAGTTGTACGCTTCTCGAAGGGGTTTAGTGATAGGTGATCCACGTCGACCGACAACGGCTCATGCTTATTCGAGTCGCTATCGTCTAGTGGTTAGGACGTCACGTTGTGGCCGTGACAACCCCGGTTCAAATCCGGGTAGTGACTTTGACATGTATCAAATTGTACGCTTCTTGAAGAGTTTTAGTTATAGGTGATCCACGTCGACGGACAGCAGCTCATATTTCTTTGAGTCGCTATCGTCTAGTGGTTAGGACGTCACGTTGTGGCCGTGACAACCCCGGTTCAAATCCGGGTAGTGACTTTGATATGTATCGAGTTGTACGCTTCTTGAAGAGGTTTAGTGATAGGTGATCCACGTCGACCGACAGCGGCTCATACTTCTTTGAGTCGCTATCGTCTAGTGGTTAGGACGTCACATTGTGGCCGTGACAACCCCGGTTCAGGCTATCCCAAAATGCCAACGCCAGTTCTCACAGTTTGGATTTGCTAAAGCATCACTTTCTCATGCTCACTCCACTCATCCCAGTCATTCGTCTTGTCGATACCAGCACCTCCATCAAACGACACTTCGAGGTCGTAGATGAAGCCAGGGTCATCGGGACGCACCTCACGTACAAATCACCACCAGTTGCAACTCTCGATGACTCCTCACCTGGTTTCCTCTAAAAGTTTGATCCATTTTAGCCTTCACTTCAGCGAGTTCGTCATTGTCTAGTTTGTTGAAGTCTGTCGTCTCGAACGTGCTCACAGCTACGATTCTCTGATTAATTGGGCGAGGGGCTCGATCTTTGAGTTTCTCTATAAGTCTGTGCAACTGCGACCAAGCTCAGGAAAAAGAGCACTGACTTTCTGACCTGTTCGTTCGACACCAAATGATGCGGCAGATGAGCTTTAAATCTAAGCCTGAGTTTCTGAACTACTTCAGCCGAGTCAGACGTGGTGGTAAGCCGCGGCAAAGGCACACGCCTGTGGTATAGTCTGCCGTTCAGTTTAACAAACTCAAGCACCAAGGTAGGCGTTGGGGAATAGATCAACCCGATTCGTCTAGGCCGCATACTGGACTCCTCTGCATCGAAGGCAACCATAACAGGCTTCACCAAATATTACCGAATGAGGACTATTTCAGAGTAAATTGAGGAACCCAAGATTCGAGCTTCACTGTTACTGATAAAGTTTCCGTTCGCGTATAGAAGCAAGTATAGATTTCTCCACACCAGAAACCTGTGATCCTGAGGGGACGGCTAGAGCGGCCCGTATTTGGGATGAAGACAGCCTAGGATGTGGATCGGAGTACCCTTCCGCTACGGATACCTGATGGCGAACTGAGCATGATGAAACTCAAAGTACTCCATACCCTCCGGCGTATCCTCGGTGGGACTTCCTTCACCGCGTCATTCAGGGCATCTGCCCTCGGCGACCTCGGGAAGACTATAATGTTTGTGTCAAGCTCGGCGAGGCCGATGAAATGGCGAGTAGTTTTGTCTCGAGTACTTCCCCTCAAAGCTTTCATGAAAGAATCCTCGCCACACATTATAACTGGCACCAAAACGTCGGTTGTTGAGGCAGCCAAGTCGCCGACGAGGGCATGCGCTAGAGCTTCTCGGTCCGCCCACCGCTGGCTGTTCCCCGAATACCCCGTCGCAACTTCAACTCTTCCTTCCATGCCCGACGCTCTGACACGTTCCCGTAGCAAGCATTGCCTAGTCTCTAGGTCAGTCGCTTTCGGCTTTGATGGATTGTTCTCAGTATTGGCGACCAATAGGACGGAAGTGACCAGGTTGTTGGAGAGAGCATACTCTACGATAGCCCAGTGATTCTCATGGATCGGGTCGAATGTACCAAAGAAGACCCCAACACTCTTCGTTATGTTTCCCTCGAACGTGTAGTGCTTGATGCCCTCATCCGCTAGATACTTTAACGCTACCATCCTCGAGTCGGCCTCTATCGGTGAAGCCAGCCAGTACCTACCATAACTGAGGCCTCCACCGGCAATGCACTCTCTACTATACTCACCTAACTTGACCTCGGATGAGTGTCTCATTGACATCCCCAAGCCATTGATGGAACGGACTGAACCTGGCCAGGAGGATAGATATCAGCAAGTAGTATAGCGAGCCGTGCCCTTACAATGTGCACGTCATAGGAGCCATGGGGGTGGACACATCCCTCGATGCAATAGCATCCCGGATGGTTCTTAGACTGGATTTGGCCCTTCCTCCACTGAGCCGCCCCATGCAGACAACCCAACTGCTGCATCTCAGTACAGAGTCATCTAAATCACAAACAAGAGTAGCAACGGGTGGTCGTAAGTTCATACCTGAACACGGCTGTACGAGCTTGATCTTGTTGAATAGTTGGGCCAGTCGGAAGAGTAAGCTGCCGAGCCAGACTGCTACCACAGGAGCGGCCCCCAGCTCTAACAGCAGGACGCTAGAGCCCGCGATCGTCAGAGCCTCCACGCCATCTATGGTTGATTTGATGAGCTCTTCTCTTGTTGCCGGATCGAATTGCCGAGAGAACGGGTCGACCAGTAGACTGTGGTCAGCAAGCATTTTCACGCTCACGTCAGCTTTGCCTTTGATCGCGGCGGCTTTATGGAGGGGGGAATCCCATGTAGACACGTGATCAGGGTCAACGCTGGCATGCTCTTTCAGAAGCTCCGCAATGACTGCTCGATTACGCTCATCACCGGTGAGCGAACACGCCACTGCATCGCCGGGCGATCGAGGCTGAACTGTCGGGCATTTTTCGAATCGGAGTAGCCTCTTGCGAACAAGGGCCTTGAGCTCAGTAGCATTGCGAACCAAAGGGCTGTAGACGACAGACCCAGAGTTAGGGATCTTAACATTATTGGCTTGAGTGAAGGAGGTAATCCTCCTATAGGCTCCGGGGCACTCAGAAAGCTGCTGGGTCGTTAGCGTGAACGTCAACCATTCGGTGAGGGATGGAATCCGTGGGATGCGACTCGTCGGATTTGTAACGGCTTGCATAGAGAAGGAAGCGCCTTCTGCCAGGTTCTCGCGTAGGCCTCCAAGTGCTGTATCATCCTCATGGTCATGACGCCTGTCCTCTACTGTCCCTCGACTAGCACGCCTACTGTCAACCCCTCCGAGCCGTCCGGCAGTATCAGCCGGTAAGAGCGGCTTCACCAAGGCCAAGTCAAGTTCAGGTGGTATCAACATGCGTACATAGTCGCCACTGAGACTGTTGATGGTTCTCTGCTTCTTAGGATAGGGCTGTGGATCTGAGTCGCCCATTTCCCGCCATCGGCTGAGCTTTCCTTTGATAGCTTCTGTTTGCTTTTCAGCCAATGTCACTGCGACCTGTCGAGCAGCACGCACAAACTCTCGTAAAGACTGGCTCGCATTCGTAGGTATCCTTAGCTCGACACGTGGATCTGCCGGAACCGTCGAGGAGCAGTTGATGCTTCGTAGATCGCATGAACTCACCTCGCACAGCAAGTGCCTTCCTCAGCCATGCGCCGTCCTCCTTTGCAAGGCCTCGGAATCCAAGGCAAACCCAGTACCTTGAATACAGCACATCTGATGGTGGTCTTAATGCAATCCATCAAAACGGATAGACATGGTTTCGAGAGAAGTGGAGAGGATAGCCTTACGTTTCGCTGTTGGCCTCCTTGCTGGCCACAGGTTTCACGACCTCTATCGTATCGAACATGAATGCTGCCAGAGACAGGGCAGCTACAGTGGCGTCATCCAGCAGGGAGTAAGCCTTCATCACAAAGGTACCGCCGGGGTGCAGTAAGCCGATGGCCAATAGGAGCTCTCGGAATATTATCGGCAAGCATAGGCTCTCTTGTCTGCACACATTGACTCGGATCACCCATTAACCTATCAGGAGTGTTACTTGTTTGGATCGTATTGAACATCCATACTCCCATCTGCAGTCACGACGTGACACTTCTCTCCAGTGGCTCGAGATCCGAACCTGGACCATCGACGACTTACCTGGGCTAAATACTCAGCCTCTCACCATCTCCACATATCCTGAGCAGCGCTCGGCTGAAGGATGTTCCCTGAACCATCCGGACCAGTCCACCTGTCGAGACTCGATGGATGAGCTGATCTAGGCACTCGTAACCCACCAACGATCCCGAGTCCGTCTATACAGGGCATCGTCATCCACCATTTGATTGAGGTCATTTGCCTCATAGTAGGGATTCAGTGAAGCTCCCAGCCACTGCCACTTCTCCACCCAATCTGGGTGAGTTATTGCTGAACAGGAAATTCGTGAACCTCCACCAAGAAGTCTCCATAACATCCGGAAAGTCGTTCGATGCTTACCCAAATATACGTTGAGGGCAGCCACGAATCCACCAGGGCATTCACAGAGGTGCATGGTACGCAAAGACTTATCAACTCCAACGTTCTCGAACATCCTCGGGCCGTAAGCCACCAGCACCTCGTAGAACTTAGCCCAGGCGTTATTCACCAGAGGCAAGTCAAAGCCCACACGGGCTCGTATCTAGACCACCAGTGATTCGCCAGTTACCGAATCCAATCTCTCTCACATCCTTAGTAAGGCCGTCTAGTGCGTTGAGTTTCTTGGAAAAAGATCGCCACTCAGCGATATCAACTGAATCTATCTCGTCCCTTGCCTTGTTCAACTCTGCACGCGCATTCACCACATTTCCGTCATCAGCGCTCACAGTGGGCCCTGAGGCTTCACGAAAAAGTACCCCCATCATCGACGAATCGTGAGGAAGTGTAGGCAGCGGCAACCGCAGCATCTGAAGGCCAGCCTCAGTCATGAGAGAAAAGCAAGCACTACATCCGATTCCATACCATACCTCCTGCTACACACAGTGTGGATGCCTATTCGCTAACTGCGTAACTGTGTCAGATCCTGTCGCTTAGATTAACGCAACACCTACTCCTGTGATGTTAGAAAACATGCTAGGATTAATACAAGTAAGGCTACAGAATAATCAGAATTGTGGTATAGAAATCATTACAACATGGGCAACAGCGAAAATGCTATATCATGATCCAAGGCACAGAGATCTATTGAGATTGGGGCTCATAGCCAAGGGTCGACGAGCCCAGCCAACGTTCGGAGTCCTCCACTGTGCACCCACGACGAGCCGAATAGTCTGCAACTTGGTCCTTATTGATTTGTCCGACTGCAAAGTACTTAGCCTGAGAGAGCCAATATGGTCGACAGGAGCCCATGGTGATTCGACGACCTTTTCATGCGCGAAGCACAGGGCGCATACACTGGCTGCTGGCATCATCATCAGGGATTCCGTCAGGACCATCTTACCCTAGAAGCAAGAACGCTGCCACCTGTCATGGAGTCACGTCTCACCCCTGACAGCTTTTCAGCATCGAGCAAACGCCAAAGCGTATCCTTCTCTCGATGATCCGGTTGCGTAGGGTAACCAGGGGCCGGCCGTATTCCCACATATTTCACCTAAAACCAACCCTTCATAGTCCACCACACTGACAGGCTCGACGTAGATTCACCTTGAGCATATCAGAGAGGGTCAGCTTCTCCTCGGGCACATAGCCCCAGAAGTCAGGATCCGTCCTAATCTTGTGGTGAATAAGCTCAGCGAACGCTCTGCCAGTCGATCTGCCAAGGCTCCAGCATAATGGACTTGTCGATATCATGAGTGGCATTGTACATCTACGGAGTGACAGCGGCTTCTACAGCAACAACAACTGAGCGAACAAAGTATCACTTTCTTTCGCTCTTCAACACCGATCCCGGCTTGGCAGCAGAAGAGGGCGATATGATCTGGGAGGCCAGAAGCCTCAGGAGCGATGAAGTCACCTGACCCAGGGGGTGTTTCAAGGCGTAATGTAATGGAACTACCCAACGCGAAGGTTTGGTCTTGTTCTGTGTCCAGCTGTTGTCGAATGCCATAGAAGGTCTCGAGAACCTCTCCAGAACCGTCCAGGGACAGCACCTGTCACAAAGGAGGTACCAACTCCACCACCCTGATATGATCCTCACATTGATATCATCACCAGAGCTACACGCACGGTAGACTCCAACCACAGCCGTCGCGGTAATCCACCTGTCTTGGACAACCTTTGCTAACAGTTCCTGTATTAACACACTCAACGACACGTATCCTCGCCGTTCTTGCCTGGGCGTCATCAAACAGCTTCTTGGCCTCCTCTCCAACTCTCTTGTCGTTGAATATCTTGGGGTAGTCCTTATTCGGGTATCTTCCCCTCAACTGATACACCTGAAATCAGCATGCAGCGACGTATCCACTGATTCAGTGGCACTGAAGAGTCCAACATGACAAATCTGACGAGGCTACTCAAGTCAATCCCCTTGGCTAGCGACCCTAGTAAATAGGTAATGCATAACAGAGCAAATGCTACTCGCTGTAGGAGCACCCTTCATAACAGTGTATTGTCTCTACCCCCTGGCCTGTTAGTAGCTGATGTCCGATAGACGGTACAGAAGGACCCTCCATCAGCCCTTCACATCGCGGTCCCCACCTGGAAGAATGGTGTCCAATCGATATATTCGACAAGCTCCTCCAAAGGGTACTCGTCCAGATACTTGTTGCCCAACCTCCTAGGTGCAGGAGGTGGAGGGTACTTCTCAAAGTCAATGGTATATCTATACAATTCGTCCCGTCAAATCACCCCTACCAAAACTGGTGAACATACCTCATTTTCCGAGCCTCATCCAAGGACAACCACCTCTTGTCAACTAGTGTGCTGTAGTAGTCCTCTCTTAGTCCGTCGTACTCCTCTTTGATGTCTTCCATATATTCAATCTACCACACGAACATTCAGTGTTAGAGTATATGTTCGCTATCCTCAACTGAGCTTAGGAGCTTCCCCACCAGTTGGCGTTCATATACGAAATGGTTAGAAGTGTTTAGAAACCAATAGAAATTTCAAAAATTTCCCTCAGAATTCTCATTTTGTCAATGACAAATGTAGTTGGGCATGAGCATATTTTCCAACACTGCGAACATCCCTCCTCTCCAGCATAGTACCACTCGACTCACCCGTCTCTCTGGGTTCTGGATGAGACTGTTCACAACTACCACACTCCGGCTCGCATCCAATACGTGAACAACACCTCCCACCGGCACTGAGCCTAAGGTACAACCACTGATGCGGGATAGCATGAACTCTCTGCGACACACCTGATCGCCAATCCTCTCACTGGCCTCATATTGCGGCCATATTTTCACTGCTGTGTGTTTTCGGCTGGTCGTGGCGCCTCCGATCAGCAGTGGGACGTCCATGCTCTCCTTACGCATCTGTTGTGCGACAAACCTACACGCACATGATACGGACTAAGTCGTTCCAAGTCCGACCTACACCATCTCGTCGAGGCTGGGTGTGATCAGACCGCTGAGGCCAATGACATCTGCCTTCTCCTCCCTAGCCCTCTTGAGTATTTGATCACAGGGTACCATAACACCAAGATCGATGACCTGCAGCAGGCGCCATTCAGCCTCTCTTGCTGCTTCAAATACAGTGCCACAGGCTTGCTATCATATATACCTACCCTGAAGTTATTGCATCCCAGAACTACACCCACGATGTTCTTGCCAATATCATGAACATCACCTGAACTGGCTAAGGTGAGTCGAGTCGTGGCGATAGGAAATCCTCGTTGCTAGAATATTCCGCCATAAGCGTTACTGCCCACGAATTGAGACTACCGATCCACGAGTACAAATCAGCAGCTCTAGCAGGAATCAGTATACGGGAGAGAGTACGATCTACCTTTGACGGTTGCCAAGAGGACTGTGCCGGCCCAGTTGGGACGGTCAGGATCTAGCCCCTCCTCCAGGGCTTTCCGCCTGTTCTCCGTCTCCATGATGGGCACCAAGTGTGCTACAGCCTTCTTCATCACCCTAGCCGACTTGATAACCTGAGCATTGACCGGTCTGAACGATAACAGGGCAGATGCCTACTTGTGGTAAAAACATTTTCCCGGACCCGAACAAGTCTCCCACTACGGACATACCCGCCATCAGCGGTCCTTCGATCACCTGAGCTCGACAACATGACTACGCCTTTCTGCAGCACAGAAAGGAAGATATGACCTCCAAGGGCCTCAGCTGCAACCCATCCAAACATTCCTGTACGTCATCAACGATGAACTTATCGATGCCCTTCACAAGGCTGTGCTCAAGTCGTTTCTCGACTCCTTCCGTCCTCCATTCTTCGACCGCTTTGACCACTAATCGACAAAGGCACTCCTTGAAAGACCAAACCACTCTCCCTCTACTGCTACCTCCACTGGCGCCACCCTTCTGAGCCTTCTTCTCTTTCAATTCACTGGCGAACTCCAATAACTTCTCTGTGGCCTCAGGACTCACGTTCATTACCACATCTTCCAAGAGCTGTCGCATATCCTCAGGTATGTCAGTGTAAATCGGCAGAGCCCCTGCATTTACCTGATGCCCGCATGTACCGGTATTTGGAGACGCCTAACCTACTATAGCCATGCTTAGGCCCTTCGGGATAGCATGATACAAGAACACGGAATGCATGGCTTCGCGGAGCTCGTTGAGGCCTCGGAATGAGAATGATAGATTCGACAAACCTACGGCCACGACTCCACCTGGGACGACGGCGCCCATAAAGAGTACCGCCGCTAGTATAGCACCCCGGGCATTTCTGCCGTACTATCTCCACAGCATCGATGAAATCCTTGCCGTAATTGTTATGCTCTTCCATCCCTAAGAACAACTCCTAGAGGAAACTATCGTGGATGGTAAAACCTCACCAGTGGCAATGGTCAGAATGTTGCAGTCGAAAATTATATCGTGGCCTTCATACCCGCACTTGGTAGTCAGGATCTTGTATGTCCGCTCACATATACGAATCTGGAGATTCAAAGACGATACCACTCCGACCGGAAACTGCCTGGGATTGCAAGTACAGGCAGCATAGCTGAAGTTTCAAGTCGCAAGCTGACTTCAAAACTACCTTGTCGTCGAAAGTCGCTGCCTGTCCTTCCTCATCGAAGGCCATGCACACGAGAGCTGCACCATACTTCCGTACCTTACAAGAAGTACGCTGAAGACCAGAGGCAGAAAAGTCTCACCAGCCTGGCATGGTAGATGAAGTCTTCCTCGCCGACCTTGAGGGAAAGCGAGTTGACTATACATCTCCCTTGGACTGCTTGAAGACCCTCCTCGATCACCTGGCCAAGGAGGAATAACAGAGAGCTGCAAAAACGGGATATTTGGCTGTAATTTTTGTCTAGAACGCAGAGTGAGAGTTCGACGGCCACTGAGCATCAGGTCCCACCAAACTCCTCAAAAAAGCCTCACACAACCATCATTATAGCCGATAATTCTGATCATACCACACCTCCACCATTTCCTCATCCCAATTACCTTGAACTTCGAGCTATCAATCATGAACGGAACACGTGCTATCGCGGGCTCAGTAACACATGACCTCATGAACCTGCCCATGGCCAGCTGCCCATCGATGAGGTCCGCATCAAAATTGAAGTCCAAGACCTGGGCGCCATTCTCGACCTGATGGCACCCGAAATCATTGTAAAGGAGCTGGCAACGAGAGCTAACCTGTTCCTTGGCAACTTCCAAGGCATCATCCCATCGACTTTGCTCGACCATCTTCTTGAACCGCAGACTCCCCATCAAATTGCATCTCTCCCCTACGTTGACAAATCCCAACTCAGGCGTGAGGTACAGCGGCTCCAGCCCAGAGAGCCTCATCACAGGGTCGCGCCGGACATGCAGCGGCCTCGGAGGAAAACTCTGAAATCACCTCTTGTGACTAGAGACCGGACACTTCGCCCGCTCTACTTTGAGACGCTCATGAACGGCCTGAATGTGGGCCGGGAAGGTACCGCAGCAGCCGCCAACCATATTAATGAGATGATCTTGCGCGTAGAGGACCAAGGACTCTCCGAATGACTCAGGTGTTTCGTCATAACCACCCATGGCATTTGGTAGGCCCGCATTAGGGTATCTGCAAGTACTAACTATCAAGCTGGAGCGCAATCCTTATTACACATGAACGTATACTGGAGCCAGCTTGGCCAGGGTCTCGAAAAAAGGCCGCATCTGAGCTGCTCCCAAGGCACAGTTGATGCCAACGCAGAGTGGTCGAGCATGCTGAATAGGAAAGAGTGACCCTAGAAGAGAGAGCAAACCATCCTACTACCATGACAGAAACTAAGAAGGCGTCAATAGTCTGCCCGGACAAAGTACGTCCACTCTGAGAGCACAGTAAGCTGAACCCATCGTTGCCATGGCGTCCCTACTTGGTCCACAATAGTCGCCGATATAATGGTAGGGAGGCGCGACTCTCGAGGATGGTCCTCGTAGTAGCAATCAATAGCGAACAGTGCTGCCTTCGCGTTGAGTGTATCGAATATGGTCTCTACCAGCAGAACATCAGACCCGCCTGCTACCAACGCATCAACCTGAACGGCTAACCGCTCGGCTCTATCCCCATCTCCTGTAGCCTACTACCACTACCTGTTCGTAATAAGCCTTCACAAGTTCATTCCAAGTCACATTCCTATAACTGGAATCCTCCACACTTGGTGACACACTCAGAGTCCTGCTAGTAGGCCCGATCGCTCCCGCCACTAGTCGTCGTCGACCCGTCTCGGCCTCCACCTATCATCACTCAGCTCTACCGCTACCCATCTCCTGCCGCTCACTTCCCGACACGCCTGCTTGGCCAACATGGCTGCCTGGAAATTGAGATCCCGAACCAGGCTCTCGCATTGGTACTCCGCCTGGGATATGGTAGTTCCGTTGAAGGTATTCGTTTCTATCAGATCCGCACCCGCATGAAGATACCTTAAAGACTCAAAACCATCACCTTCCCCTAAGTTTCCAACTACTACTCTTTATGGATCTTGACTACGAGATCCGGCCGCGTCAAACAGAGAAGATCGTTGTCGCCCTTCAGCTCCTTGGGGTGATCCTTCAATATCTCACCACGGAAATCCTCCTCCTGCAGCCGATCCGCTTGTATCCTAAAGACGCAGCCTACTACAACGCCCACAATCATGGACATCTACCTTGTGCCCATACCGCCATCGAGCAAAACAATCCTCTCAGAAAACAGCTGCCGGAGATATTCCGTCGATTCGGACTCTCCGCCCGGATGCTAAAACCAGGCATACATGCGCTAACCACGGTAGAGCTTCCAGAACCTTACATCATCATGGGATCCTATTTTGGGTGCTGTAGAGTGCCCCATACTGGACAGGTGAACTACCTGCAACTAGTACCTCTACCACGGGTTCGATATTGATAGCATTGACTCGAAACACAAAGCAGACCGAAAGTGATTAACATACTGTTGGCGTCGATACTCATAAAGATACTTCTCAAATGATGCTACTCAAACGACCACCTTCGCCTATGTGCTCTTCTTCAGAAGGCATCCTACTGGCTTCTATCATAACGTTAATAAGGGATAGATCAAAAACAGACAGCATATAGAGCAGAGTTTCGTTCACATGCCATCGCTTCGAACAGCTCATTATCTGCTGCCGCGGTCTCCTCTCGAATCGCTCCTATCCCTCCTCGAACGACGAGACCGCTCACGAGATGAAGAACGAGGACGACGATAGCGGCCTTCACGGCTGCGCGAACGGTCGTCCCTGAGAGTGAATCCACAGTGAGGTACTCTCCCTCACGATATAACCATGAAGACCAGTATTACCTCCCACGACGGTCCTTAGGGCTCGAGCCTCTCCTCCTACTAGACCTGCGCTCGGACTCGGATCTCGAGCGACTACGCCTTCTGTCACCACTCCTAGACGCACTCCTACGGCGACCGGAACTACGGCCTTCCCCAACAGGGCTGTCTGATCTCTCTAGAGCCTTTTTTGGCGGGGACATTGGCTCGACGTCATCTCCATCAGGACCAGGAGAGGGAGGTGCCTTCCCATTCTTGATAGCTGCATCTTGACTCCTGGGTGACCTATCCTTCGGGCCCTCCCTATCCACCGACATCGGACTGCGCCTTCCCCTAGGGGATCTACGACGTGACAGAGACCTGTCACTCCTCCCTCCACTGCGGGATACCGATCGCCTGCCACTCCTCGACCTAGAACGCCTACCGCTTCCTGACCTAGAACGCCTCCTCTTGCGTTCCCTTGGAGATCTATCATCATCGGGCGAGCGAGATCGACGTCTAGATCCGCTTCTAGATCTGCGGGCCGCCGCCTCGGCTGCCGCCGCCTCACGGTCCGCTCTAGCTTCCTTTCTTTCGCGTTCTTTAGCCTCCTGCTCAGCCTTCTGTTTGGCCAACATCGCATCCTCTTCTTCGATCGATGGCAAACCCAGACGCTCGCGACGCTTCGTCTCAATCTCGGGGTTGCTATGGCGATTCAGGAAAGGCCGATGTAGACCACCTTTACCTAATACCAAGAACTACACCATAAGACCGCAGCACTCATAGTACCACTACCTCTTTCCTTATCCTGTTCGACCTTCCTATGGATTCTATCCCTCACCATCTCCTCGGCATCATCCCTCCTCCTCGCATCGTAACAGAATATCAATAGTCTTGGTGGTGGCCCATCCCTCGGACGCCGACGGGCCCTATCTCTATCATCGCGCCAGCTCGAATAGCCTTTCCCCTTTCCTTTACCCCAGCCACCCTTCCCCTTACCCCACCACGGGCCATCATCCCGTACAAAGCTCTGGTCACAGCCATCCACAAAGCAGAAGGTTCCAGTACGCTCCTCGATAGATCGAAGCTCGCTGCCCTTATGCCCAGTGATAAAGCCGATATACTCCTCAGGGGTCTCGACTGTAGTGACATCCTCACGACCGTCCAACTTCACATTCACCTGAACAGGGAGTGAATATTTCCCCAGAGTGTTCGTAGAGCATGTCACGAATCGATGTGGGCCGAAGGTTTATATTTCCAAAGTTGACATGATGATGATGATGATCCAAAAACCACTTTCTAGCTTGCGACACTGTACCTCTCCTTCTCTCTGATCCAATAAAAAGTTGAGGTAATCCCTGCCACGACGCCTCTCTGCCTTGGTACCGGATATGAAAGCCGTGTAACC
Source organism: Perkinsus marinus ATCC 50983 (assembly GCF_000006405.1). Lineage (NCBI taxonomy): Eukaryota > Perkinsozoa > Perkinsida > Perkinsidae > Perkinsus > Perkinsus marinus. Next base: position 16,981 of record NW_003215497.1, read on the forward strand.
GATATACCTGATGACTACGCCTGAACGCTATCACACAGTAATCACCATTCGTGAGCAACAAATTCTCCCGCGTCGCTCCGCCAGAAAAAGATGAATTTTACAGTAGCACCTCCTGTGAAAGCATCTTTCCCTATTTTCGATCAGGACAAGCATCGATGTTCATTTCATTAGCCCCTCCTCATTCGTCCGACTATCCATGCTTGACACTTCTTCAGGACCACGAGGATGACGCAGAGGCGATAGACTTCGACGGTTCAGCTTTTCGGTTTGATCAGGTTCTTTTCACGAGAGGGCATCTCCTCCAATCTCAGCTCCCAGAGCTCCCGTCGGCTTCGGCCACCCTCCGCATCGCCAGCTCTCGATTTAATTCTTTCTCTTCAATTCTCATTGCGTGTTTTACATCACGAACGACTCAGACTCCACTGACAGGCTAATCGATCAGGATGGCGCGCGCGATAACACCCAAAGGAGAAACAACTCTCATTGCCTTGATTTCTCCCCTATCAACGTGTCTATACCCCAACCTACTCAATTATGGCTCCACTAGCTCTCTCAAGCTTCTTCCGTGTGGCGCCGCGCCTCCCCAAAGCATAGGTGAATTGAGCCTCGGTCCTACATAGGACAAAGCTGATGACACCGGAACAGGGGCGTCGTTCACTCTACATCTTCACCGTCGTCAGGCCAAGCTTGCCTTCATGAGTATCATCCAGATTCCATCTATCACGATGATCGAGAAAGAAGCCCGGGGACTTCGACTCAATAGCCGACATCAACTATAAAAAAAATCACATCAAACTCAACGTAAACGATGTGTGCATATCCAAAAATGATCACTGCCACTCACCTTCAACTGAGCAATACGCCTCCCACGAGTAGGTCCAAGAATAATGAGTTTCTCAATTTCATCCTGTTGGCCTCTCACTCGAGGTCCCGATCCTCCAACATCCTTATCTAGCGAATAACACCAGTCCACCACTCCCTACTACTATTACTACCTTGGAAGAACATAAGAGTCTCAGTCTCCTCCTCTAAGGCATGGAGAGTCGACCTCTCTCGACCCGTGACATACCCTATGGTGTCTTGAGGCACCTGATTGTGGCTTCAACAGAGCGATGGCTAAAGCCATCGTGCCCTACATCGATCCAGCTGCAGTCCTCACGATCCTCAGGATCCAACTCGAGAGGTTCATTCTTCTTATTAAGAAGTAGGAAACAGATATAGTCACGACCAAGCTCTCTATTGCGAGCCGGACCACGAAGTTCCACATTGGAATCACCATTTTCTGAGAAACATATCGATGCAGCAGGCCACAAATACGATGAAAAAAAGGCGGAGCGAAGCAAGAGCACTATAGCCTACCTGTGTTCACAAGCTCAATGTCGCAGTCAGCAGCATTCTCCAGTTTGCGTTTAGTACTCCCTCCTCTACCCAACACCAACGCCGCTTCCTCAGACCTAACCTTGATAACAGAGAGCCCCTCAGCTTCAGGCTCCGAGGCCGCAGACAATACTGAACTAGACCTAAACCAGACCAGCATTAACAAGGACGAACCGATGGGCATCTCACCTCGACCTAGACGACGAGGACCTAGATGCCGATCTACCACTGCTACCGGGAGTACGAGAGCGAGAACGAGCCATGATACTCAAGAGGTGAGACTACGACGTTGATGCCAATGAAAAAATCATTGGAGGTCTCTCCCAACACAACCCAGCTGTGGTGGTGAATTAAGCACTGATGACAACATTGTAAAGACAAGGACGCTGGGTCCGAACAAGTATAACGTGGGGCCAGCCGTCGAGACCCCAGTACACTATGACTCTATCACTAGTATTAGATGTATATGCTGTCTCTAATGAATAGTGTTGAGCCTCGAGGTCGTTGTGATGATATGAACAATTGATATTAAGAAGGCGTCCTGACGTTAGAGCTACGGAACAGATCAGACCGGAAAACTTCAATAAATCAATGATATGCGCAGGTCAGTTTCTGCGATCAACCGGATCGTTAGAAGGACAACCATCATCTGTGATAGTGAGGAAGTCCTTGTAAGACGGGTACTTGCTCGCATTCTTCCTCAGCACGTCCGTGATAGGGCCCAAAACACGGTTGAACTCTTCTCGACCAACCGAGAGTACCTAGCGACCCAAGAATACTCCACCTATCATCTCGGCCTTCCCATACCCGACAGCCCTTCTTATCATCAGCCGCCTTGACAGTTGCCTTGCGGGGTTCACCATGCTTGAGTAGAGCTATTTCCCCAAAGTAGTCCCCAGGTTTGGTATACCTCTTGACCTGGCATAAGATACCACAACCATCGAGAATCAGCCAGTGCTCACCTCCACTTCACCTTCCTGTCCCGATATAGACGCAATGCACTCGCCACTCTCCAAAATATAAAACCTATTACCCCTCACTCCATCACCCGACAGCATCACGTCGACTTACTTGTCTCCTGAGACATCTCCTTGTTTAACGATGACCTCCCCACTGCTGAAGACTTCGGAGGTGAGCATATCCGATAACTGTGCTAGCTCATACCTACAGAGAACCACAGTGTGACACGACTCCGAGAACCATATGTTGTAATACTTGTTCAAGTCGGCCAAGATAGGGACCTTCTCCAAGAAGGACTCATATTTCTTCTTCTTCGTATTCTCACTGGTCACGACCATCAGCTGGAAGCACTCACGATCGAGACTCCTACGGACAACACGAGTGAGCCCCTCCCTCTAGAAGACTCCTCCCTTACCACAGCTTGGCATCAGACGTCGCAGTCACAGTAGCTGCCCGTGGCGCGTTATACATCAGCGCTAGTTCACCAAAGGAAGCCCCTGGCCCGCACTCCATTACCTAGGGGGAAAACTGACTAAAAAGATGCTGAACAGTAGACAAAGACCACCTTCAAAGGCTCCTTATTGCCTCGCTTAACGAAGATATCAAATGTGCCTCGTTCCACTATATAGAAGGCATCACCAAAATCGCCCTAAACAGCTATGGACCGCGCCGACACCTGTTTCCCACCAACCTGTCGGATAATGCTCTCTCCTTGATTAACGTCCTTCCTACGCATTGCCAGTGCAATCTTCTCCAAATCAGAGTCGCGCATGTGACCAAATAGGATCTACCATACGTCTCGTCCCAACCAACAATCTCCAATCAACCTTACCTTTCGGCTGTCACCCTGGTCCGAGGACAACATGCTCTTGATAGTACTGATCTCCTCGGGTGTCTTGGGATACACAGGAGCCTGGTAGGTGTCCATCCGTTCGACCGTATAGGCCTCCGCCGATACTCCAGGTCGACGACCAGCCGATTTCTGCTCCGTAATTTTCTGTTCTTCTGCCTAAAATTCACTACCTTCATACCATACCAAGACGAACTACCTCTTCATCGTCATAATCATCAGCCAATCCCTTCCCAGAAGGAGAAGAGTCGCGTTCACTTATCGGACTACCAACGTCAATGGTCACCGGTGCTGGCGGCAACGAAGTCCCAGCAGTTGCCACTACTGTATCGGAGAACGTCGACAATACGCCTACCTGCAATGGGATGAGTCGCCAAACCAGGAGGCTGTAGTACATGTTGGCTGCCGTCGGCTGGAAGAGGGGTACCAACCTCTGAATCGGCGGCCTTATTTTTGCTGCAGAAGTGATTGCCCATGGAAAATAACTACATGCCTACCGTATCGACTTACAGTGCTCCATGGGCTCCTAGACGACCAGAGTTCGTAGAGGAACTCTCCCCCCAACACAAAGTCTCGATCAATGCCATAGTACAATGTCGAAACATTCAATGATATCCACAATAACGTTATCGTTGGGACTTAGTAGCAGGAGCACGAGCCTTCACCACTATCTCAGAGGCCCCACTCTCTTGTGCTATCCGAGAGATCGAGTGCCGTTCCAGCAAAGCCTTGGCTCGCTCGGAGACCAATGGATTCGATTTCGCTGGCAGATTGGGAGGAGGTGCCGCCGATAGCCGAGAAGGAGCCTTCACATGCCGCCATCGACAGCTACTTCCTGCCCGGCAACTACCGTGCCAGAAGAACCTGAGGGAACATCTATAGTACCCCGCGCCATGAAACCTCAACGACCCACTTGCAGACATCAGGTGGCGGTCCATCGACGCCCTCTTCAACGGCAGGCTGCTGTGTGTCGGGCAACTCGTGGGAGAAGCGGCATGAGATTCCATTACGGCAATTACCGTGAAGGTAGTACGTACATATAATGCTCTTAGGATCATGTCGGAACGGGCAGGAGGTGCCGTTACGGCACATACCTAACAACAACGGAGTTGCCTTAGTCCGACAACTTAACATCGTTTCTGACCTCGTGCGAAGAAGTGACACGCCGAAATCTCTTCGTGTGCTGTCACCGTGTGGTCATCGGGAGGGGACGGTTGTGAAGGCGCTGCTGGATCCCTCTGGCATTGAGAGGAGCCTTCGTCGGCATCCGTCTCTACCGCACCTTCTCCATCTTCCACAAATAAGGCGCCGATGGGATCTAACAGTAGTGGAGCTAACCCTCGTCAACAATCCCATCATCAACACAATCAGCGAGCCTTTGTACCGCGACAGAGTGGTTCAAAGGTTCCTGAGTCGCCCTTGGACGTACTACCAGGTACTGCATTGCTGTCAACAGCTGCTTCTTCTCGTGCTTTCTTCTCCGGTGAGATCAGCTCGGTACTGACAGGGTCCGAAGAACGCTTCATTGAGGAGACAGCGATGAACTAGACTAACGGGAGACAAGGGCCCTGCCTGGTCCAACATAGTATTCTCCATAGACTTGTCTGAGTCCTGCTAGGGTAAACCATGGGATTCAACGACCAGTGCGATGAACATCATCAACACTTTCGTAGAAACTATCAATAGTGACTTCTACAAGGAACAGTACTGAAAGGTCATTTGTAGGTAGGTAAGCAATAGGAGTATCCACTGTATACTCCTATTGCTTGCCTGTATACTATACAACCCCAGTTTCGACGTTGCAAGATTTGCGCCACGAAATAACGCGCGCGCCCGCCGATGAATGAGTGAACATTGTAAATTACGTAAGGTCATATGCTTTGTGGGTAGACTTGTACGTCACATGGACTAGCGTCCTAGAAATGATCTATATTGCATCGTATCACGCAGTACTATAGCTTTGGCTTTACGTTTAAGTACTACCACTCCTTGAGCAATTCGTGTTACAACATCGGCTCACTAATGCGACTCTGTCATTCACTGGCGCCACTACTTCTTCTCTTACCACCAAGTGGAACGACGATTGTTCCCGTCGAGGACTCCTCTATAGCCGTGGTCTCGTTGAGGACCAACCATCGGCCAGGAACGGGGGATCATCATGAATCCGACCTATTCGTGGTTACACGGTGGGGTCTGGCAGAGCCCAATGGACCACCTCAGTCTGATGGGTTGGTCAATGCCACTTGGATGGACACGCAAGTAAACAGGCTCGAGGTCTTCTCCTATTCCACAGTGTAGACCTTTAGGAAACGACAGGAACTGGACGTCTACTCATTGATACTAGCTATCATCAAGGAGCAACGGATCGGGATTACTTCTATGCCATGGGCCTCGCTGAAGGGTTGGTGATAACGTAGAGCTTAGGTGGGTGAAGGGAAAACTTAGGTATCTCACTTCTCGACGGGTGATACAGCATATGTACAATTTGATGTGGTCCAAGCCACGGAGGGATCCCAGGGTTTACACTTTTTTGAATTCGCAGTACATATTCATGCGAGAGCAGGTGAGGCACCGTCCATTGGTGGTAACTGGTGTTGTTAACTGCAGCTTTCTCAGGCCTCTGAGAAGCAATCAGATGATCCCTTCTGGTTTAATGTATGGATGCAGTTGGCTAGGTTGGATGGCATGATGGAAGGTCTAGTGCTTCGACAGGAGCATGCTATACGAGACAAGGAACCTGGCTATGAGTAATCAAGACTCTGCAAGGGAAGACGGCCACTGATATGACAGGTCATGGGCCTATATGCCGGTTACTTTTTTATCGCTCTATGAGCTCAATTCCAACTCGGAGATAGGGGAGATCGAGTCCGCTGTGACTACCACAGAGGTACCCGAGCAGGACCCGCTGAGGATCTCGAGACACCCTATGGCTGAGGAGACTAAATGCAGTGCATTAATTAAACTAACGCACGACGATCTTATCGTAATGCAAACAGGTTAACCATGCATGGATTAGTGGTGATAGTAGTGGTAGGTATCACACAACACGTGGACTACCTATACGGAGATGCTACGGGTCTACAAGTCATTCTCCTTCCCTCACATACAGCATTCCTCTATCAGAAGTCAACAGCTCTCTATGAGCAGCTACCCGGGGTACATCAGTTCAACGGACGACTGGGTTATTGTAATAGGAGTCTCTACTATCCCTTCCCGCTACTCGTTCGTGCTCAGACCCATGACACTCAGCTGGCTATAACAGAGACGACAACTGAGTCGATGTCCGTGAAGCTCCTAGTAGATAAAGTCCGACCATTGAGTGTGACTACTGTCATTCGGAGTGTTGTTGCTACCCTCATGGCTACCGGTGGTCGAGATTGGTAGGCGGGTGAACAATGTCGGGAGGGTGTGGTACTATCATCGTCCTCCTCAGGTACAGTACATTCTCGCGTCACAATAGTGGTACGTATAATAACCAATGGATGGTGGTGGATTTCAAGCCATTCCGTCGATGGAACCACAAGGGTAGAGTGGGGCCGATGGCAAGTGGTACCTTCTGGCTCATCGAGCAAATGCCTGGTCTTATCGTGGCCAAGGACATGACAGCTAAGCTCGAAAATAAGGGGTATTGGGCTAGTTACAATAGGCCCTACTTCAAGGACATACAGGATGTAATAATAGAGGCACTTCTTTGAGTACTTAGACTTCACTCAAGGCTGGTGGTTACACGCGAGCGGCAGCAAAACATGGCCAATGGTACAAGTACAACGATTGTCCTAGGGCTAGACTATTCCGAGAATGGCAAGGGATGGTTAATGATACTGATAGTATGATGAGGATTATGACCTCTAATTACTGGAAGACCGACCCTCTCTCTGAGAACTGTCCCAAGAACGCTATCGCTGGCAGGTAGGTGGCTAGTGAGGGGGACTTGGGTAATCTGTGCATGACCAGCTCGTCAGGTATGATATACCATATGAGCCTCGGAATGATAGTGACTACCAAGCATGTGGTCCAGTGAAGGCATATGGATGTATTGACTGCAAGGTCACTAGTTCCTCTCTACTCTTAGAGGATAGGGTCCTCATGGTCAGCGCTCCTGCCTTTGGTCAAGGGACTGACCCCTTCCAATGGAGCAAGTATATCGGAAAGCCTGTTGCCCACTGGGGCATGCCAGACCGCTGGCAATTTCCCTGGCTTGTGTATTCGGGTAATCAAGCCGCTGGGCTCGAGTATAGCATAGGGAAGACTGCTGCTAGCCCTGAAGAGGTATTGGCGAGTGATGACAATCCTATAGGAATGTGAGAGAAGTTTTTTCAAGATCTGATAATATTACAATTCTGGAATATGAACCGCAAGCTTTTGCTCGCTTCGAGCATACACCGGTATTCCGTCAGTGAGCTACCATAATGTGGTACGCGGCATAACAGTATTGATAGAGGAAACGTTGAACTGTCTCGTAGACTACTGCTTGTATAGCAGTCAATTGATTGGCTTCTCCTCATTGTGACTAGTAGTAGTGTTGCCTCTCCGTGATATCCCTCCTGTGGAGCTCTATTAACTACAGCATTGAGTGATAGTGAGGTTGACATTTAATGAATTGGGAATGGGTGCATGTATTAGCATTCTAGTTTTGTTGTTCCTTACTACGAACTGGAAGCACACCGGCATTGCTCCTCTGGGACGCCGATAGTGCGCTGCCGGCATTACAAGCTGTTGGAATTGGCCCTTTTAGCAGACACATGCCGTGATATCAATGAGATCCCTGCTGAGCTTCTCAACTCCATATGGACGTACCTGAGTAAGCCTCGGCTTCCCATGGGTCTTCGACTGAAGACGTACGCTTCGGACGCGTATGGCGTTTGGGCCTTTGGAGGTTTGCTTCATCTCAAAGGCGAGGGCAAGATGTCGTTGGTCGGACGCTGTAATAGCAGTGTGGTGACGGTTAACTCTACGAATTTACAGCTCTCGAGAGTCCTATGCGATTTTGGGTATTTTGGACCGGTCACGAGTCAGACATTGACAACTTCTATTGGCGTCTGCACGGACGGCAAAGGAATTGCTTTCTTCAACTCCGCAGAGGCTATTTATTGGACTAATGGACTGGGCGATTCTGGTATTGTTCCAGTGACTTTGTCGTCGTCGTTGAACGGAAGGTCATCGCAAGCGTGCTTTTCGACTCGGAAACGGCGTTGGGGGTGCTTACGGTATTCCCAGGGGTTTCTATTTGCTATTGACGAGGGATCTGCCTCGGGAGGTGTAGGTGATACTATCTTCAGAATCAACAGTTATACGGGCGAATGTGACGAGATATTGCAGACTCGTTGGCGAGTGTGGTCTTTCGACGTCTACCAGTCCCCGAAATCTGGCCGTCGGCTCAGAGTAGTATATAGTTGTTTGTATCAGGATGATGGTGTCTGTGTGCGGACCCTGACGCCTGGTAGGGGCCAAGGAAGGGCTCGCATGCTACCCGTGAAATGTGTAATGGAATGTCGGTTGTTTTCTGAAGGACACCTTGCTTGTTTGGGAGGTAACTATGGCCGTACTATATCCGTAGCAGATCTCTGCACTGGAGAGGTACTATGCTCATGCGATCTGGGAATCTGGCGAGGGGTGTTGTCCATTGAAGTGGACGAGGTGTGGTATGGCAGAATATATGTCGTGAGATCGTGGGGCTCTGATGTGGACGGTGAGAAGCACTTGAAGCGCGACTTGCTCCAGCTCCAAATGGACTACCGCTGACTGGTTTCATCACGGCAGTGAGCTCATATAATAGAAGTTCTGCAACGACCTATATCATACTATCATCTCTTCGGTGTTCCTATCGAGCATCCGGCCAGGCGCTAGAGAGCATTACTTTCGTTTTGTCCATTGGGGTTTTTTGTTGATACTACCTATGAGGAAGTGTCGTTCAGTGGCTTTAGGCAATGTGCACTTCAGCAGAGCGGACCTCGTCCAGTGAGGTCGATGTGATCCTCGATGCAGTGCTCAAGAATGAGGTTACTAGGTCGGTGCAGAAGACTGGTCGTAGATGGTCACCAGTGATGGAGAAAGCGGTAGGTGTCAGTGGGCCGCTCGGTGTCGAGTTTGACTTGCTCAGATTCTGGCACTCATCTGTACGGTCTGCTTCTTCATCCGTCTATTTGCTGTTATCCGGTGAGTGTGTCCGAGAAGACTCGCTCGGTGTATTCATTCGTAGTTACGAATCCGTCATTCACGAGTTCGATCCTTACTTCAATTACCGTACTACTGAGTACCTTAGCCGTGAAGGGTTTTATGAGTTTTGGAATTGGTTCGATAACGGCAGCTGGTGAGGCTGCTGTCCACTGCCACCCCTGCCGTTGCCATTTTCCATAAAGGTACCCGCTGGGCCGTGTGATTGGTCAGACACTATACCCGGGCCTGATGACCACATCTGCGGTGTTTCACGGGGTGAGGCTGTCGACATGCCCATAGAAATTTACGCGTTCCACTTGCCAGGTTCTCAACTTTTTCGGTATATGCGTGAACGTACGTAACGTGTGCGTGTTCATGGCTCCTGTTTTCTCGGCATTCACGGCTATCGCTGCCTACCTGTTAACCAAGGAGGTCACTGGTAGGCTACCCAGGGCCGTCGATGCTGTTTGTCAGCAGTGCGGCCCCTTCCAGGACGTCCAGAGGCAGGACTATTCAGCGCCCTGTTCCTGGGTATCTGTCCGTCGTATCTGTCCCGTTCCGTGGCGGGATCGTACGATAACGAGGCGGTGGCTATCTTTGCTCTGACTAACACATTCTACGTGAGCTCTCCTTGGTGTGGTAGTGGGGACTTGGCCATTCCATCAGGTTTTTGTGAAAGCTGTCAATACTGGGAGCATGCTGTGGTCGATGTTCGCGGCAGTTGCGTAAGCTGGGATGATCATGAGTTTGCTATATGCTACTTGCCGCAGGTACTTTTATATGGTAGCCTCTTGGGGAGGGTATGTGTTTATCACCAACACTGTATCCATTTACATCTTCGCACTCTTGGTCCTCGGCAAATTCAACAAGAGGCATTATGTCGCGTAAGGATGGGAAAGATAATAGTCAACTCTAGTGCAATCGGCAATTTCGCGATTTCCATGTGTTGGCAATAGGAGTGTTAAAACTGCGTCTTCATGGTTGCCGTTATGAAGTCGTATTGGCACGATCAGGTACACCGTGTTTTATATAATTGGCACGATGTTTTGTCTGAACATTCCCTTCGTGAACTTCCAAGCTGTCACTTCCAGCGAGCACATGGCCTCCCACGGCATGTTCCTCATCAGCTCAGTGTACTGTCCCCCTTGCTACTGCCTTCCCCTAGGCCGTACTGGTACTCAGGTACATGCTAGTAGGATATCTCAGGAATATACTGCCAGAGGGAGCCTTTGCTGTAGTCTCAGCTCCTCTTGGTGTCTGCCATATAGACCACCTTTATCGTGCTGTTAGGTGATGGGCAAGCTGATGGTGGCAGCTACGGCTTTTGGCTTTTTGGGGCTCTTCATTTACCTAACCTTGACTGGGAGTAAGTCATTTGTTCTCTACTACTTGAATTGTACGTGTATACCCTCAGAGACTGCCTGGTCTGGTAGGAGTATGACTCTGTTGGATCCCACATATGCGTCGAAGTAAACGGTTACTGCTACCATCACAACATGGGGAGTAGTTTGGGTGTAGGTATATTCCTATTATAGCCTCAGTATCGGAACATCAACCAACGTCCTGGTCAAACTATATTATGGATCTTCATTATTTGCCATTCTTGGCCCCCATTGGCATGTACGGCAACAACACCAACTATAGTGTCTGGTTATTATAGTTCTTTGTTGCAAGGTACTACTGCATGAGACGTTTGTCTGATGGTTCCCTCTTCCTGGGTGTATACGGCATCCTAGCAGTCTACTTCTCGGGTGTCATGATCCGTCTCCTACTGGTGAGTTACTAATACCATCCTTCTGATACTTCCTAGCCCATTCGCTGTTCCCCAGGTTCTAGCCCCAGCAGCATCATGCCTCGCTGGTGTTGGCGCCTCGGTCGTGGCCTCCTCAGTGATGCCGTACTACGTGACCGATCCCTGCTTCATCTGAACTTCATCTTACAGGTACCTACGTGCATTCAATGATCATGTCGATGGTCCGAAGGCTAAGAAAGGAAGCAAGCTACCCTATGTGAGGAAGGTCACCGACTGCCGTAATGTTTTTATCCCATCTCAGATGCCCCGGTTCTTAGCTCTGGCGATTTTGGGGGTCCTCGGTTATCAATGTACCAACTACATCAAGCACTGTGTGTTCACCTCCTCCATGGCCTACAGCTCTCCAAGCATTGTTATGTCATGTGAGTCTACAGGTGTTGGTCCATGCTCTACAGTGCTAATGTATCAGATCAACTACGTGATGGTAGTCGTTTGATCCAGGATGACTTCAGAGAGGCTTACTATTGGTTACGCATGAATACCCCACAGGACAGCAAGATCCTTAGTTGGTGGGATTATGGATATCAGATTACCGTTATGGGCAATCGTACAGTAGGTCTTAACGTTGTGGATCTGCAATAGTAGGGTCGACCCTTGCAGGTATTGGTTGACAACAATACATGGAACAACACGCATATCGCCACTGTTGGCCTGGTATTGGCCTCGACTGAGGAGAACGCCGTGCCCATCCTCAGACGTCTTGATGTGGATTATGTCTTGGTACGACGATAACAACTGTTGCCTGGTCTTATTTTCGAGCCTAGGTGCTCTATGGTGGAGTTTCCCAATACTCGGGTGATGACATCAACAAGTTCCTTTGGCCGATTCGCATCGGTGCCGGGGTCTATCCCAACCTAATCCAAGAGTCAGACTTCATCGGGCCTCAAGGGTAGCTAGGCATGTTAAGTGGTTGTATGCATTCCCCTCATCTTCGTAGGTACCGGGTAGATCAAGCAGCAACTCCTAGAATGAGGAACTCGGTTATGTACAAGTTGTGTTATCATCGTGCTGCTGAGGTCTCGAGGGGTTATGACTCTGTTAGACAACAACAGATAGGTACTAGTTAGTGGATGCCGTCTTGAGATCAATGCTGATGATGTTCTCAGGCGTTCCCAATGTCAAGCCGAAGTACTTTGACGAGGTCTTCACATCAGAGAATTGGATCGTTCGTATATACAAGGTGAAGGAGCCTGCCAATAGAGGCGCTAAGGCCAAGACAAAGCGCAGTGTTGACCGCAAACATGAGTCGAGATTTGCTGACGATATGGATACTCTATTGTGAATGAGTACATCCAAAGATGTTCTATGTAGATGAGTAATGAACATAGAACAGCATATAGCCTTTAGTTGTTGTGATCGGCTATTACTTTTTTCTCGCTGGAAGTCCACCGAGCTTTTGTGTTAGTAAGAGTCAGTGGTGTTGAATAACACCGTGGTATTGTATTTGCCACTTGCAGATGGATATCTCTAACCTCTAAAGCAGTGGAGAGTCTTGCGAGAGCTCCTCTCGAAACCTTAATTGTACCACAGCGCAACATGATGATTCTGATCTGTTGAGAGGGCGAGCGCTTGAATTAGCGAATTAGGCCAAAATCGATCAAAATGGCGCAGCGCGATCGGCTCTCTACATGGAGAACTGATTTTACGCAACTCCCCTTCCTACTCAGTTGAGGTAATACGCGGGTCTTTAAGGGCGTCTCTGTTCACTCTCAGCTCTCGCGGTGTGTGTAGATGGGGTGTTGTTGTTGTCGGCGTTGACCGTCTCTCGTTGGAATCTACGTCTTCTGAGCCTCGTCGGACTGTTGTTCCCTCAGCATGGCATCTCCCAAGAGCGCCCAGAAAGGTTACGAGGAGGTTCCCGTCGAGGAGCCCCTCCATCACATCCGTATCACTCTCACCTCCAGGAACGTTAAGGCTTTGGAGAAGGGTAATGCTAGGGTTCGCCCTCCACCGTAGTGCTGCTATTGCAACTGCCATTTAGTGTGCTCCGAGTTGATGGCTGGTGCCCACGAGAACGAGCTTACTGTTGCTGGTCCCGTCCGCATGCCCACTAAGGTCCTCAAGATCACCACTCGTAAGTCCCCTAATGGAGAGGGTACTAACACGTGGGACAGGTAATGATCTTACTGGGTACAAGATGAACTCGCCAACACACCTTCATGTCAGATTCGAGATGCGTATCCACAAGCGTTTCATCGATCTCCAGGCCACCCCTAAGGTTGTGAAGGACATCACTTCCATCTTCATTGAGCCCGGTGTAGATGTTGAGGTCACCATTGCTCAGAGCTAAGCAGTGTTTTCGTTACCATTGCGGTGCCACCAAAAGCCTGTGATGTGTGGTTTCGTCTCAAGAAGGAGAGCCGCCATCACCCGCCACTGTTTGGAAGGGTATAACCGTTGCGGTGAAGTGTAATGTATTTGTTGTGTTGTATTATGTCTTATATAGCGGGAGAGCAACAGTAGTGGTGGTCATAATTCGTGATGACTGGGGACATTATAGCAGGGTCACAGGCTAAAATCCATAGTCTGGAGCACCCACGGAACACCTGGCTGAACGGTCGTCTTGGCCTCGTTGAGGAGGTAGGTCCTCCATGCGATGTAGCGATGGTACGGTAGGGATGTAGGTGCAGGAAGACGGCTTCGTTGTGTTCACTCTCAAGGAGCTGCATCCTCATCGAGGTGCTATAATACCATGCTCACTGACGTTATTGAGCTCACGAAATCAGGTAGCCTCCCGGAAGCCGAACCGCAACGTATTCGACTGCACTCTCGGAATTTGGAACCCTTCGCTGGTCCACAAACGGAGTTGGCGATGGAGGGCGATTTGGAAATCCATCAAGGTATGATCCGCCGCTATTGCTAGTACTGAGGTGTCGGGTCTATCTAAGGATGCAAGGCGCGGATCACTGGTCTGGTGAAACACAGCGGATTCAATGGCGTAGAATGTATAGTGGATAAGTGGCATATGGACAAGGAAAGGTACACTACTAGTCGAGTACCCCATGGGGCCGACAATAGATTGGAGCCCCTCTCATCTACTACTTCAATTGGTCAGGTGGATAGTACGTCTGCAAGGGTCTCCTGACAAGCGAGTACTTGTACGTGAGCGCAATCTACAGCTTGTGGACGGTCTCAAGAACGAAGACAAAGTTGCCAGCGAGTAATCCAACTCACTGCTGCTTTCCATATACCATCACTCGTGCCTCCCACAGGGTCCTGAAACCCCAGTTCTGGAAAGATGCAGTGCCAGACCCATCTGATCCACGTTCTCTTATCGGTCGCTACGTTAAAAGGACCTTTAGTGGTACTCCCGTGTATGGGAAGATCCTCCGATGGTAGTGTGGGCGCGCTGGTGATTACAGTATACCTCATTATAGGTATGGCCCTCGTCTGGGTTTCTTCATCCGATATGAAGACGGCGAAAGCGAGCACTGCTCGGTCAGTGCTGTGAGACGCATCATCATCCGGAGTCAAACTCCGGATATCTCTCTGCAAGACCGACGGCTGGCTGATCGGAAAATTGGAGAATACCCATCGAGGTGGCGACATTGTCGTACACGATCTGATTTACGACTGTGCCGTTGTTACTCAGTCCGTCATCAAGCTCATCATCAGAATCAGGAGAGGGACACTCTAGTACGGCACGGAAACGACGGTTGAGGTCGCCTCCCATAGCGAGGCCTAAGGTGGGGTAGCCCCTATCGCCTCTGTAGAGCTCTATCTCAGTGGTGTAGGTGCTGCGAAAGCTCTCGACAACTGAGCGTGTCCCTAGAGCTGGGCAATGGGTGGACCGTGACGACCTCCCAGCCAAGTACAGAACTGTTCTTGATCAAAGTTGATGTCATCTCCGCTCAGGTCCGTGTATGACTTGGTCAGTGATGGGCCGATCGATAGACCCTTGTTGTTGTATAATCCACTGTTCATTAAACATAATGGTGGGGCTCAGGACAAGCACGGCAGGTAGCGCTCGCCCCGGGTGTGCGATCAGCAACAATAACATTTGCGGTACTTCAGATGGGTACGCAGTATCAAACGAGTGTTGCAGACTCGAAAACGTTATATCGTGCCAGACTGTAAGGAATCTCTATGGGACTCCTGTGCATGGGCGGACAGTGTGTCCAGTCCTGTCACCATCCCTGATGTAGACAAGACGCACCGTCGTCGAGGTGTTATCACCTATACAGGTCCTCGTTACTAACATACACTCTAAACGCTACCTCCATGATTTGGTTTCTATTGATAATTATCTACAACAACAAGTGGAGCTCAAAGACAAGCCTCTAGAGGAAATAGCCGACAGTGAGCTCCCTGTAGGACGACAGGCTCATCTCCCTCTCCTCACCATCCATCCCAGGTCGTAGATTTGTGCTCTAAACGTTGCGCCAGACTTGTCGGAAGAGCACTCACATTATGGCCAGGGGAATGCTGTATGGATCCCTATACTCTAAAGGCCGCCCTCCTCCGTTGTGGTATGATGCGGGATGCCCTTGTGGCGGTGAGGCCCTTCTGTTAGCCCCAGTTGAAGACCCTACTCAGTTAGGTCCTCTCTGGTAGTGTCCCTACAGCGTTTGTCCTGGCTCGTCCGGCATGCCATCATGTACCATATCGTGTGAAATCGGAAGATATCCACATCGAAGATGTAAGGACCGTCTCTCACAGCTTTTCCTATAGGGCCGCTGCTTCTACCAGGACATGCCCGAATTGAACGTCGTCGTCGAGTCGCCCGCCATCAAGTTCATGAACTCGCCACAGAACAAGGGTGCTAGAACTGCAGAGGGTGTGTCCATCGCTGGGATGTACGGCGCTGATGTTGCGGGAGAGGCAGTCACATATAAGTTGCCAGATGTGAAGGGTGTCGAGAGCAAGCTGATAACGATTACATGCTCAATTGTGACCGGGAGGGCTGCAGTAAGAGTTGGCATGTATACTGCCTCCCCGACCCTCTGCCGAAATCCATCCTAAAGAGGCCGGAGTTCATGTCTAGAAATTGGTAAGCAATTGGTGTCGACGTGCTTCCCTCAGTTGTTCATGATGGTGTCCTGAGGTACTGTCCAGCTTGTCTGGAGGCTCCTGGGCTCATCAAGCCGCAGGAAGCTGATGAGATGAGAGCATTCGTGGCCTCGTTAGTGGAGAACTCTGTGGATGAATCGGGCAAGTTTTGGTATGGCCACAGGATATGTTATTTCTCGGTGATAGTGATTCCCGGCATGAACCTAGCGAGCTCAGAACTGGATGATGATGCTGTGGATTCCGACATTGCTCAGTCGGACATGTCCGAGAACGCCCCCTTGATGGGTTCTGCCATGAACATCAAGCCTGGTGACGAGGTGATCCATACCCGTCGCCGTTATAGTCGAGACCTTCCTTTGCGTAGTTGTCTCTGGGCTTCTGTTTCGTCAACGCCGTTGCATACGCCATTAAGGTGGCGCAAGCGGCGGCGGTCCACGAGGGCCGTAGAATTAAATTTGCGATACTAGACGTCGACGTAAGATGACGATCTGGATAGGAGGCCGATTGTTGAAGGCTGCCACGTTAGGTCCATCATGGTAACGGTAACGAGTCTGCTTTCTATCGAGATGCGGACGTCTTGCACATGTCAATCCATCGATGGGGTAAATCCCGAGATGGTGGTATCATCATGCCGGGCACGGGGGCCCATACGGACCTTGGTGAGTGATAAACGATAACATCTCTCGAAGATTGGAAACAGGTCGGCAAGCATCTGGTGCCCGTGGGATGAACCTCAATTTCGAAATGCGAGAAGGCGATGGTGATAGGGAATACACTGATGTGGTGACCCAGATCACTCGCCCGGTCCTGGAGCAATGGAAGCCCGATATATTAGTAGGGTCCAGGTCTGCAAGGAGACTTTTGAACCTTCGTCGTGGCTCAGTTGTTGCTATGTGGTTTCGATGCGCTCGACCATTCACAGTCACAATTCAAGTTCCAGGGGCCGGGGATGGACTGTCGCTTGTCACCCGATTGGTGAGTAGACCTTCCTACAATGGCGAGACGTTCCACTATCATCAGGTATGGATGGTTGTATCCATATGTGGCCTCCTGCCTCGACCACGGTAAAGTAATATGCTGCGCGGAAGGAGGGTGAGTTCCCCATGCCCAGTAGCCTCCACCAGCCACGTCTAGATATGATCCGAAGATGACCGGTCCGGCCGGGGGTAGTCTAGTCCGCAGCATTCTGGACTATACTGAAGCTACACGTAATGCGGAAGATCTAGATAAAGCTCGTCGAGCAGCGCTGGAGTCTCTACCGAAGTGTCTCAAGCCCATAACGGACTGGGTAAGATGCTCCTCCCTCGTCGGCGCTGATGCTGGACGTGCTGAATTCTGTGTGGTTTCGGGTGGGGAAGCCCCGGCGTCATATAGACCCTTCAGGGAATGTATTGTTTCGGCTTATGATGATTGCCTTTGCATCTCTGCAGGGACGACAGCAAGTTTGGCTACGACATCTCCATACCAGAAAAGTGGTGTTCCATGAAGCTGGCTGGGCTGGCATTGACACCGAAGAGACTCTGCCTCCTCGTTCAACGGTGCCGAAAGCTTCCAACGATCAACTGTAGAAATGTTTTCATACATATACTGTGTAGTGTTCCTGAGGGGGTCACCAAATCCATGATGTTGCCACTGTTGGGAGGACTCTCGAAGTGCACTTGTATGAGCAGCAACCCATGAAAAAAACATCGTACCGAAGAAGAAACATCTGTTATTTTTCAACGGCATGCTCGTATCACTTTAACAAATTCTCCTTGCTCAGAACCCTCTGATCCAAAATTCTATCTTACAATGATTTCTCCATTCCCACGTTTATTGATCCAGGGGGCACTAATAGAGCCGCTCTACCATAGCTGCAAAGTGAGGGTAAACAGGAGGCGTGACGCGAGCGGTCGAGCGACGATGACACGACTGAATCGTGTCATCGTCGCCTTAGCAGCTTAAGTAGCCTAGCAGCAATAGACCTTAGCGAGCTTCAGAGTAGGCAAACTGTGATCTGATCCGTATCTCGCGACAGAAGCTAATACTAGAAGACACATTACTAGGACACAACATAGCATGTTTTTCGGGAAAGCGCAACACGGCAAACTGTTCCACGTATAAAACAGATGGAACTCCATTGCGGTTCAGCATATGGGATCTACTGCAATTCCAGCAGTCAGTACTGGCATTCCAATTCTTCAACGGTTAGGCAGTGCAACAGTGTCAATCTTCCATGACTCAAACGAAATACAAATGCCTCGAAATTTACTAAAGAACTACGAGGAACTCTTTCGCAGAGCAGTACAACGGACGAGGGGTGATAGGCTATAGCAACGGACCTCTGTCCAAACAAATCAGTGATCTCAACTCCCTATGTTAGAGGGAATGCTGAATACATATTAACTACACATACAGTCCGGAGTCGCCGAGTCGATAAAATCCCTGCTAGAGAACCAGTGCGCGTCACTGAGAAGCGTCAGGCTCGATCACGGGGCAACTCGGCGGAATTACGAGGAGCGATTCATGTGATTACCACAATGATCACAACATGATATACGAAATAAGATTAGAAGGAACAAGATGGGCGGCGATCAGCAGAAGTTACCGAACTGAGCAACGTCTTCGCCGTTACGGGCATCGTTTACTGCAGAAATGATACCAGTAGAAATAGTGATGATCCCGCCTATAGCCACCATAGCTGCGAGCAGTAGGACAAGTATACTGAGGCGTCCTGTCTTTGCTATTAGTTTTGCTACTATGGTCTTGCCCAATAGAGCACCAGCGAATGGTAAGACGACGATCCACAAATTCGAAGCGGGAGGAAAGTAACCACCCAATGCGAATGATAGAGCCGTTCCTGAGTGAGAACTAGTGAAGCTTGCGCTCGCATCAGAGGGTTCCTAATTACTGCTGCTCGTGGCAAATATGACAACTGTGGCAGTGGCAGTAGCCTGCTTGGGGTCGAGGCCAAGGGAGAGGACAACTCGGATGATGAAAAGTGCTCCAGCTGTCCCAATGATGGAGGAGAGCAGGCCGATGACTGACAGGAAAGGATACTGACCTCGCGAACTTAGGCGCTCGGGGAATGAATGCGATACTTGAATTTGAGAATAGGAGAAGGCCTGACAGTAGCTTGTTAGAACTAAATTCGACTCCTACCGATAGTGCTAGTCATCAGGACGAGGCCGATCTTGACAGCGCCTGGGGAGCGTTCTACGGCCACATAACAAGTAGGAATGAGAAGGAGTATGACCACTTGCAGCGCCGCGAGCCCCCAAAAAGCTACCTCACAGTATGGGATTCCAACCACACCTGAAGAGGCAACCTGTAGCCCTAGTTCGAAAGTTCTATAGGACTTTGAGCGATAGGAACAACCGTCCAAGCGCCGCAGTCTATCGGAATACTACTCTGCGTGGCCGAGTTCCCTTTGAGAGGAGGGAAAATGAGGCACACTGCCCATATCAAAGCGACGATACTTGTGTACGCTATGAGCTTCTTCCTGTTTGGCATCTCCAGAAGGGGTGGGATTTCTTGAGCCACTTCTGAGGATCTACTCGAATCAGTAGAGTCCCCCACAGGGATCTGTCTTTTAGCCCGCGTCTCTGCTTTCCACAGTTTGATGCCTTTCTTGCAGGCCATGAAGCTCCCCAGACACGCGTAACAGAAATATAAAATCAGTATGAACAGTGATGGGAGCCAGGAAAAGATGTAGACGCCGATGAGCGAGCCGATGACTGTGCATGGAATGATGAGGATTACAAAGGGCCACACTATGAGGGCCTTGGACTCGTTCCTCGCACGGTATTGCTCGAAGAAGTTGAATAGAATCTGAGAGGATGGGCCTAACGATGATGCCAGGAGGTCCGCCCTTACCGCAGCTAATGAAGCTGAGGCGATCAATGCCTGGCTCAAGGCGGTTGCCTCCTTTAGAGGAACTTTGCCGATGAGTCGAAGTACCGGGACGAATAAGACGCCACCACCGATGCCCGAGGGCATGCAGAGGAGTGCGATGACGAATATGAGGGGAGCAACTGCTCCCATGTTCTCGATTGGAGGAGCCGCCATATTACTAATTCATACACCTCCCTACAGCCAGCCTTGATGATTCCCCTAGATGATAAATGATGGCTTATGTGTGTTTCAAAACTCATCTTCGGCCGTAGATGAGGCCTGCGCCAAAATCATGATAGCAGGAGCACTGATGCACTAGATTCTCGACACAAGAGAGAGTCAATCCTTGTTAAGGCAGAAAGAAATATTTCTCCGACCAGATGAACATGATGATACTCGGGCGTAGACTGCGAGGAATTGAAATGGAATAGCTTTATTCCACTATGAGCACGTACATATACTAGCAGGTTTAGGGTAGGTTCTGTGCCTCAGAATAACACCTTTGCTAACACGTTTTTTGACAAAGCTTTGGCATTAAACACTGTCTCACTGTTAAACGTCCTCTGCTCATGGAGCGTTCTTATCTTGGCAAATTATCGCCCTTGCGAGAGCACTGACTCTATCGAGGGGGTGAGCAGGGGATCATCCAGGAGCCTATAATGTTCCCGAGGGAACTCATTTTGATTTTTCCACGGATGGCTAGGAACACATCCTTCAATGTGAATACAATCACATTAGGAACATTTCGCCGTTGTTACGAAACTCTAGGGAACGTTAATCACAAAGCTGCATGGATCCCTGGGGGTGAGTGTCACCATTATAGTGTTCACCTTGCGGTTGGATGTCTGTCAGGCAGGTCTGAATAGATTGACAAAGAGGAGAAAAGTCTCACGGGAAATCAACGGACATTATGCACGGACGAGCAAGTATATCTCATCACTCAACCCAATGCATGCATACCATGTCTTTTCCTAATCGCTGACTACCAAAACTATTTGGTCATCCTACTCAAAACTGATCGCTATAAACGTATTGTATGTGGAGCAGACCTGCTCGGTCACTGTCGAGTTTCATCGTTGATAATACCGCTCCAGTTTGGTGGATTCATGAATGACTCCCTCAAGTCGATACAAGGAACGGGGGAGTTGCGATGCGTTTCTTTCCACCCAACTGGTATATATTCATAGCAGATCTTCTCATATCAGATCTATATACCGGATCTTCTAGTGACGTACAACGCAACATGCTGTATCCATTGCTAGTGAATGAAAAGACAGAGCGAACTGATGTCTTGAAGTTGATGTTCGGTGTATCAGCAGATGGATAAAGATATCACTAGACAACAGGCAATAGACCTCACGAAAAGTGATATAAAAACAATCATCAGACTGAGGCCCTGTTTTGGTATATAATAGTCAATGAAGGGTAACTTAGCATAAAGTACCGAAACTGAGCGGGCTCTCTCCGCGTCTATACTGCGAGATGACATTCACTATCCCCGTTGTGAAGATCACCATTGCGCCTGTCATGGCTAAAGCGGCCAAAAGGAGAGCGAGGAAACTCAGTCTGCGGCTCCATAAGAGCAATCTAGATAGGAGCAAGTCGCCGAGTAAGGCCCCGAAAAACGGCAGAACTGCGATCCACATATCAGAGGCAGCGGGCAGGAAGCCCCCGAGGCCAAAAGACAACGCCAAACCTGACATGCATCCATCCTTCGCAAGGAAATTTCTACACTCCACTTACTAGAGCTTGTGATGAGCATAACGACAGAGCCTGTCGCTGCAGCTTGTTGAGGGTTTAGCTCCATGTAAAGAAGCAACGGCGTTATCAAACTCCCACCACCCTGGCCAACCAAGGCTGCTATAAAACCGATACCTATGATATTTCCAAGGACAAGTGCAGAGCTCTTGGCTGTTGCATTACAGAGCATAGCTCCTGAGAGCTTCACAGCCAATTTCAACATGGCTGCCGACTTGATAGCTACGACAAATAAACCGGGCACAGCCATCAGCATTATGCACACGATGACGGAGAGAGCCCAGTAGAGACCGGTGCAGTAAGGGATGCCAATGATACCTGAAATGGGATATTATCTGAAGACTATCGTAATGGAGATGGTTGGATGGACACTTCCCTACGATATACACCAGATCAAATTCAATCCGCGTCAGCTATATACTACAACATATGCGCTTAATTCTCCGCAGTAGTCGTCATGGTGACATCTGGCGGTCCGTTACGCAGCGAAAATGCGCGCCTCAATACACGATGAAAAGACTTGGAGAGACGAGCAGATGAAAAAGAATGTGACGTACTTGGCGTAGATGACGAGCCCAATAACAGGCGTGAGAGGATAACTGCTATCCACACAGCCAACAGAGTAGTGATGAGAATAGCCTTCTTATATTTCAGTGAAAGCGAGATGGACCGAGCTCTTGATGTCACGGACGGTAGCACTGTATCTTCAGTTACGCAGGGCGGTGGCACCACGCCTAGTTGGCCAGCACTAGACGCCCCTTCTGTCTCGGATTTCCACAAGCCTATGCCCTTCTTGAAGCCCATACATGATGCGAGAATAGCAGTGAATACATAGAGCACTAATTGGAATATTTCAGGAAGCCACGTGTAGAGATAGACCCCAAGCAAACCACCGACCACCATAGGAGGTAGCATTAATACTGCATACGGCAGATTAATAATAGACTCAACAGAACTGTTCCCATGCAATTGTATATAAACGGACGATAGAACCTGGAGAGAGCCACTGTTATCACCATCTACCCAATGCATGAGCGCTTACTTTCGCAAGAGTCGCAGAAGCCACTAAAACCTGACTAGTGGCTGCGGCATCCCTAGCAGATAACATACCTATGATATGAAGAACGGGTACGAAGAGGGTGCCTCCTCCCATACCGGGAGGGGTACATAACAATGCGATGATGAACACGAGAGGAGCCACTGCTTCTATTGATACGATAGACTCCGAACCCATTATATTAAATTGTCAAACTACAAAGCATCCATCTGTTCATGAAGAGGCGAGACCTATTTTGAACATCAATCCAATGCTCCTGGCACACTTTCTTTCTAACTTTCTATGTTGGAGCACGAGCATCTGTCTCCGAGAAGGAGGGCCTATAAGCTGCTATTCATGATTCCCCAACCGTCTACTCTCACCCCTATTCTATATCGGAGGTACAGATGGACACAAATTGTCACTATCCGCGACCATCTAAGGTCCGGAACTCCCGGAGGCCAAGTTGAGAGATTATCGTGGGGAAACGATCCTTCCCGAAAACTTCCGAGCCTCGGAATCCGAGTCAGTTGCGTATGACTTGGTCGTTCGGGCGCCCCGAGGATACAAGCCTAGGTTTAAACTTCAAGAATCGTCATTGTCAAGGAGTTGGTGGTCACCAAAGCGCAACAGACGGTATGAATCTGATCATCATCTAACACCTTGATTGCTCTGCAACACACAATGTCCCTTATGATCTCCAACACAAGCTCACTTTATGCTAATAGTTAATACTGCATGATATCCATGATCTAACAACGTCCGCACAGAGAGAGTCATAGACAATCGTAAACGTAGACAGCGAGCAAACGGATAGCTCACGCACCAAATTGGCGAGTCGTCTTCGGTGGTTGTGGGCAAGCCAAGGTTCTCCTGTACCACGACGACCGGAAAGAAGGAGACGAAGCGGGTCTCAGTCGCTGCGGATGATCTGCTGTTGATGGTCTGAACAGATATCTGAACATCGAAAAACACTCCTCTAGGTGGAGTCGTGATCTAAACAGCTCACTGCTGAGCTCCAATGATCCCTCGGTGCCCGATTGGATGCTGGAGAACAACAGGCTGATGATCATGATGAATATGGCGATGGCTAACGTGATGATGCACTGCAGTAGGATCATCTTGCGCGGTACCGGACTTGCTCGATTTCAACATCTGAAGAGAAGTGAAGCATTCGAGACATGAAGTTCATGTCATGAACGACAGAGGGCTCGGGAAAGGCGTCTCCCTCACCTTCATAGCGTCATCCATTGCCTTTTTTTCTGCCTCTCCTATTCTGGCATCTCCAGGGAGCCCATTGGAGTAGTGATGATGGTAATGATGATGATAATGGACAACTGTTGGTCCATCCTTCGGGGAGGACCGTGATTCTCCATGCACCACCAACTCCCACGCAGGTGGCTCCCTGGCCGTTGCGTACATACCAACGGGGGCAGCGCGCGTCTTCACTACGAGGGCTCGATGTGCTGGACGTCGAACTCTCTTGACCAGGTCTGACCCTGCGTGCCTTAGCCAGGGCGACGCTAGCCCGATCGAGCGCATCTTGAAGAGCCGAATCTTCCCCAACCAACCAGCCGCGAAAATTGCGCTGGATCGGAAGCTCGATATCGCTTGTGGGCGACTGGGGCCTCTCTTCTGACTCAACAGGGTGCCTGACAGCATTATTCAGATCCACGGATGGATTCCGTGAGAATTGCATGGGCATCTTAGTGACGCTTCGTATGTGATATGATATCATGGCTTTACCCTGCAGAGTTGAACTCAGGCGCCGCCTACCTATGTGCACTCGAGGTCTCGGTCTGGTCGACCTCACGGACGTCCTTCATTCCGACCTTCGATTGAGCTCCTTCACATCCTTCACTCCTGAAGATGGATAAAAACTCCTCTATTCCAATGTCCAGGGACTGTCGCCCTACACCTACCAAGAGCTCTCTCTCCAGGATGCGACACCAGAAGAAGACGATATCTTCATAGCAAGTAGAGCTGTTCCAGAAGGTATGATATCACATGCACTAGGATTGGCAGTGTCATCAGTAGTTCTTCCGATCTCTCGTAGGCTCGAGAGAGCATCACTCCTCGCACTGTCCATTCTACTACTGACTACGGCAGAGCTGCTCGCGGATGGTGGGGACCGCCTCGGCGGCGATGTCATTAGCCGTTCAGAGCCGTCATTATGGATTGATCCCACATCAGTGCAGCTGGATCTATCAAGGGAGCCATCACTAGCCGACTCGTCCGAGTCTGAATGCGAGCTATCAGACCGTTCGCTGATGATATGATTTTCCTCGACGCCATCTTTAAAGTCACCCGAGGAGGAGGAGAAGCAAGCCCACTTCCCCTTCGCAAACACGTCGTCCGCACGCAGACTATCCGTGGAAGTGCTCTCTCGTACACCGGAGTTGCTCCGTAAGGACGTGAAAATCACCGCAGTGTCATCCGTAGAACATCGTGAAGACTCGCTCCTGCCAATTCCAGGTGATTGATCGGGCTCGTCCTCATCTTCCAGGTCTATGCCTACTATTTCATGTTTCGGAGTCCCATCCGTAGACTTCTGTAACTGGCTCCGCTGCTGCCTTTTGGTACGTTCGAATGCTTCCTTCTGAGCATCTCGCTTCTGACGCCATGAGCCCGTTACCGCTCCTTTGCCAATTTCAGCGCTCATGTGTTGCCGTGTCACCACCTTCTGCTGTGGTGTCGATAGCTGTGACTTCCGACGTTCAGACTTCTCAAACTGTTGCCGACAAATCCCCTGGTGTCGCGCTATTCTATCACTAGAAAACGGTCGTTGGCAAATTGCACAAAGTGTGCGACCATTGGGAGAGGTCATCGTAAGGGAAGCCATGCTGAGACTCTTCCTAGGCCCAGCCGTCCTCTTTTTACAGTTCATTTTATGTCTTTCTAGCTCCGACCGCTTCAATGGGGTGTCACAGAAAGGACACGGCAGCTCGATGTGCTGTTGCTTCACAAGGCACGACTTGAGATGAAATCGAAGGCTTTGTGGGAAGAATTGCTGTCCGCAGCTAGGGCAGGGAACAGCCCTTGTGTGACGACCCTGAGCTATACCGGCCATGGTGTGAAGCAGGACGCTTTAATAGACGACTGAATTTGATGCAGTGAGTAGTGGTATGAGCACTTACAAGCAAGAAATCTTGCTTACTTATAAGATCTCAACGGCATTCTTTATTGTGCCGTGCCGTGGTGATGGTTTTGAAGTCGCCGAAATAGCTTTCCAGAATTGATGGTTTCTGATGGATAGGTTGCACTGAGACTTCTACTCACCTGAGCTCTACTATGTATGCAGCTGAAGGCTGTTCTCTCATACAGCTACAGTGAAGCTCTATTGCTTCTTTTGAACAACCTTATGGTATTTTTGATTGCGGAAGAGGCTCGTCGAGTTACTTGATTAGAGCTTGAGACGTGTCATAGCGTGTTCTGTATTTTGATAGGGATAATATGATATCTCCACTATGTATATCAACACTGTTAGCCTAACAGTACTAGTCAAAGCCTTTGTGTCAGATGGAGCCCTTCTGCTGGCTCGTACAGGCACTGACCATCGCTAGTAGTTTTTCTGTCTTATTTGAGCATTATGTCTGATACTGAGTCCCCTGAGGATACACCTGCTGTTGTGATTGATAACGGCAGCGGCCTTTGCAAGGCGGGTTTCGCAGGTGATGACGCCCCTCGTGCCATCTTCCCATCCATCGTTGGCAGACCTAAGATGTAAGGAAGTCTTCATCGTTGATTGTTATGATCTTTTGTTAGCGTCTCTTTCTTAGGCCTGGTATCATGGTCGGAATGGACCAGAGGGAATGGTATGTTGGTGACGAGGCTCAGTCCAAGAGAGGAGTTCTAACTCTGAAGTATCCTATCGAGCATGGAATTGTCACTAACTGGGACGACATGGAGAAAATATGGCATCATACCTTCTACAACGAGCTCCGAGTTCAACCTGAGGATCACCCAGTAAGCTGTTACTCAAGCTACTGTTAGTTTCGTGTTATTCACTGATTGTTAGGTGCTCCTCACAGAGGCGCCCCTGAATCCTAAGGCTAACAGGGAGCGTATGGTACAGATCATGTTCGAGGTCTTCAACGTCCCTGGTGTCCACGTCCAGATCCAAGCAGTCTTGTCTCTGTACGCCTCTGGCCGAACCACTGGTATCGTCCTCGATTCTGGTGATGGAGTCACTCACACGGTGCCTATATACGAGGGTTATGCTATGCCTCATGCTATCAAAAGGATGGACTTGGCCGGTAGGGACTTGACCGAGTACATGATGACCATCCTCACTGGTCGTGGCTACACCTTCACCACTTCAGCCGAGCGGGAGATTGTTCGCGATATCAAGGAGAAGCTGTGCTATGTGGCGCTTGACTACGACGAGGAGATGAAGTCAGCTAGCAACAGTAGTGAGCTCGAGAAGACCTATGAGTTGCCTGATGGTAACATAATCACCCTCGGCAACGAGCGCTTCCGATGCCCAGAGGTCCTCTTCCAACCTGACTTGATGGGTAAGGAGGCTTGCGGTATTCACGAGACGTTATTCAACTCCATCATGAAGTGCGACTTGGATATTCGTAAGGATCTTTACGCCAATGTGGTCCTCTCTGGTGGTACTACTATGTTTAGTGGCATCCGTGAGAGGATGGGCAAGGAGTTGACAGCTCTTGCTCCTTCTACTATGAAGATCAAGGTTGTGGCTCCTCCTGAACGGAAGTATTCAGTGTGGATCGGAGGCTCCACATTAGCGTCTTTATCGACCTTCCAACAGATGTGGATATCCAAGGAAGAGTATGATGAGGTTGGACCAACTATCGTCCATAGGAAATGCTTCTAAGTAGAAGACCATTGATTATCACTGTGCTTCTTCTTACTGGATTGCTATCGCTTGTGAGGCTTTTATACACTCGAATCGTTCTATCCGTTTCTCCTTCAACAACTTCCGTGTTGTCATAGCGTCCGTCGACGACGGGCGTTGAGGAATCTCTCAAGTGTCCAAGATGTCTCTGCGTTCACGTTGTGCTCTTCTGTTGCTAGAGTTCTCAAGACAGCATGTAATGCCTGCAGCGACTATCGTCCGATCTTCAACACGAGGTGGGTTTGCTTTACACTGTATGCCTCAGTCGTCTGCCACTTGTACCTCCTTAGTGTTTGTTTGGTGGCGTCGTGTTTGTGTGGAATCCTTGTACAGTTTACCATGAGGTGTAGCTCGTGTGTAGCACACTATGTCTTCTCTGTGTTGTTGGATCCCATTTGGTTTGAGTGCGCCATGGCGTTGTGTGGAGGTAGGTCTTCCTCTTAGGTTTGTTGGAGCGATGCAGAAGCGATGATGCTGCTATGCATTTGGTAGTGGAGATGCCGAGTCTGCCAAGGACAGTTGATTCTCCGGCTGCGCGGCTCGCAACACATGGTACCTCTGTTGTGGTTTATCAGCCATTCATGCTTTTATGTGTTTGGTGTACCTTGGTTTTCTACACGTGCTCAATGTGGCCCTTGAGTTCGCCTGTTGATTTGTTTCGTATCGATGTCTACCTCAGATTTCCATTAGAAGCAGCAAAACAATGTCTAACAGACCCTCTCGTCGTCGTGATGATGATAACCACAAAGCCGATAGGCAGCAGCTGGCTCGGGCTGAGCAGGTTGATCCCTTCGGTGTCGGCACGATTGATAGGATGTTCCGCGAACACGAACAGGTACTATCCTCGCTATTGGTAGTGTTGCCAACACCTTATCAGGCAATGGACAACATGATGGAGGGAATAGAAAGAGACATGTCTCTTGCCACTCAAGCCGCCGCCGGTGATGACCTCATCGGAGGAATGCTCCCTACAGGTCAGCATCCACAACAAGGGCAGTACTCGAGTCAGGTAGGGAGCCAATTGGGACTTGAGGTATATTGCATTTGCCAGGTCTATGTGTCCTCTAGTCGTCGTGGCCCCGATGGCAAGACCGTCACGGAGCAGTATCAAAGCTCGACTGTGGGAGATGCCGATAGGAAGCTACGAGAGCAGCAGGAGTTGTATGCCAACTCGGGTACTGGTATTGATAAGATGGCCTTGGAGAGGACCATGGGCGAACAAGGTCAGTGGGAAGGTCAGCTTAGTAATTGATCTCGATCGTCTACTTGCAGGCCGCAGAGTCGTCCGTAGCCGTAACCGCAACACTGGTGACCAAAACACCCAAGACATGCTCAAGGGTGGGCTCACTGAAGAGAACGCTGCCGAGTTCGACCAACGTTGGCAAGAGGATGCCGTGCCTCACCTGCCTCCTCATGGAGCACCTGGGATGCCTGCCTTGGGTGGTGCTCATTATAGCGGCATCGAAGATGCTGGTGATAGGCAGTCAAGGAGAAGAAGCCACGAGCAGCGACAGCTGACTGGCATCTAAACACCCCTTATTTCAAGATTATCATAAACCCTATCTAGAATGGGCTGTATAGTCCACCCTTAGAGTGTGCTGCTTTTTTCAACCATTGGAGCTATATGAACTATGATCACTCCTCCATAGTGTCGAGTAGATGACAAACACCCCTGATATAAGCTATCATTTTGATACATTTCTTGTCGGGTTAGGAGCACTGGAGACTTCTCCCTCTAGGTCCTTTAGTCTTGTATTATGACCATTCGCTCGAACACAGCTTCCAGTGGCCGCTCTGATGACGAGGAGTCCACTTCATCGTGATGAATGTAAGAGGCCTGGTTCAACACTAAAGAGGTGATATCCAGAGGCGATATCGAGGTAAGAAAGCGGTATTTGGAAAGAAGGTCTTCACACTGTTTAACATTCACATGTAGGTGATCGCTCTCTATCGGTACGGTGTTTTGTTATCCTTCATGTTTCAGAGACCCTTCGAGTAACTTCCCTTCAGCGACCCCCATCGAGACAGCCCATGGCGACTGGTGTATGAAAGCTCAGTCCTCTATTGGGGATGGTGTTCGGCATATGAGTGTGAACCTGCCGATATGGATTTCCTTTCCAGTGCGGTTTAAGGGTCTCTTGATGTTCCTACACGGCCTATGCACTATGTGATGCCCCCAGCAGTGCAGGCGAGTCTAGCGTGTTCGTCTCGAGAGAGCTTATCGGAGGCTGATTAACGCTATGTGGACAGAAGAAGGAAGAGACGTGGTCGCACCATCTTAAAGGGGGAAGGCGCTTGTGAACCCAACCGGGTTCCAGCCGGTTGAGTTTTTTATTTGACTTCCCCCTCCCGGGCTTGTTGCCATCCTCGCACTACTGCATGCTGAAGCTGTACGACAGTGTTTATCGTCAGATCTGCGTCGTCCACTCTCGAGTTGCTCTCTCTATTGCTCGAGGGGCTCGCTCTTTCTATGGACCGGCTCTCCTAGTGTCTGTTTTCCCTTTTTTATAAGCATGCCTTACAGGAGGAGAAATAACAAATCATCTGCCACAGCTTCTACTACTGGTGTTAAGCCAGTGTCCACTGGTTCCATCCTGGCCAAGGAACCACCGGCTGCAGTAGCGATGTCCCCGGTTCCGACCACAGTGGGAGCCGACTCCCCGCTCGAGCCCAAGTCCCCGATGGACCCTATCGAGTCCCCCCAGCCTGCTATGAGCAACGCGGCTCGTCGACGTAGGAGGCGCCGTAGAGCTCATAAGGAGGTGAGAGTTGTGAACCAAGCTGAATGGTAGTGACGTATTGGTGTATAGGTGGTCCAAGAAGAGCTCGAGGAACCTGAACCCGTGGAGCTTACCAAGAGCCAGCTGAAGAGGAAGAAGAGGCTCCAGAGGAAGGCAGAAGCTGAGCAGGATCAACCTAGGTCCATCAAGGCGGTAAGGACAGCTCGATCTATGGAGCTTCTTAGTAGAGGATCCCTTGTTGCTGTTAGGACCCATCGCTCTTCCCTCCCGTTCCTGACTACCCGTCGAAGGCTAAGATGGACGCTATCATCAGCGCTACCACGAAGAACAAATTGCGAGATCTCGAATGGGCAGAGTTCCAGTCACTTGTTAACTCGCTTGACAAGCAGGTGGAGGAGATACGTGCTGAACTGCCTCCCAAGCCGAAGGATAAGAGGCAGACTACGATGCGTCTGCGGCAGCAGATCTATGAGCTGTCTCAGCTGCCGCCCTCGGACGAGGTCACTGGCATGTTGGAATCGGCTGAGGAGGAGCTCATCCCGACGGCGGCTCACGAGATGTTTAAGAATTTACAGCATCGTATGGTGTTGGTGAAGAAGGAGCTTAGTGAAGGGCAAGAGGAGCAGAGAGAGAAGAAGAGGCAACAGAGGGAGGAGGCTATCGAGAGTCGACGGGCTGCGAGGCTCGGCAAGATGCTCCGTCAAGAGGTTACTCATCTGCATGAGGCGGAGCTGCCGATGATATCCACAGGATTTGAGGATGGCGTTCAGGTGGGTTCTTGTCGTACGCACTGGTCTTCACCTTCGCAGCTGCTCGTTGTCAGGCTCGTTTGATCGGCTTGCTCTTCCCTCCCGAAGGCCAGCCTTCGATCTTGCCTCGTCTGGAGAGGTTCACTACGGCCCTTCTCGAGCCTCTCTATGGCGAGACGGGTTTGGTGCGTGGGGTTCGTGTCTCTGCCAATTCGGAGGAGTCTCTGACTAGTGCGGTGCAGCAGTTGAAGCACATCGACGTCAACAATGTCGTACGCGTGCCCATCCCTAATGACGTCCCTGGTGCCCGTAGACGCGCTGGCGATGTGGTTCGGAAGCTGGAGGCCTCTGAGCAGTCTCTCTTCATCACCTTTGGTAACGCGGACATAGCCGTCCACGGTCCTGTCAATGGGACTGCGGTCAAGCAGGCAGGAGATGATATTAAGGCGGCT
Source organism: Perkinsus marinus ATCC 50983 (assembly GCF_000006405.1). Classification (NCBI taxonomy): domain Eukaryota; phylum Perkinsozoa; order Perkinsida; family Perkinsidae; genus Perkinsus; species Perkinsus marinus. The sequence continues at coordinate 48,617 of NW_003215497.1, forward strand.
ATGCGGGCTGCTGCCGACAGAGCTCAGAATTCGGTTACTAGGGTGGTCACGGCCGACACGGAGACGCTACGATGCGTGATGGGCGATGGTGCGATGGGTCTGAGGAAGATACAGTCCCAGAGTGGGTGCTCTATACAGGCAAGGTTCAATGACCAGCATGCTACGGTCACGGTGAGGGGTCCGACCGAGGCTAAGGTTAATGAGGCTTGCAAGGCCTTGAACGACGCCATTAAGGAGGTGGCTCGAGTGGAGGTACCGGTGAAGACAGATGAGCAACGAGAGAAGCTGTTCGCAGCCAATGGGCTATTGGCGCCCCGTCTGTCTGTTATCAAACGAGAGTATCGGGGCGGCTGTCGTTTTGTGAAGGAGGCGGATGGAAAGAAGATAACCGTTATGTCACAAACACAGGAGGAAGCGGATCAGGCTGGCAAGGAGTTGCGCAAGTTGGTTGAGGAGGCGGCCATGACCTTCGAGACTATACCGGTTCCGAGTGACCACGTCAGCGTTTGGATGCGGCCTGCAAATGTCGAGCTATTGCGGTTGAAGAACCACCTCACTCGAGCCTTTTTCCAACGTGGTGGCAAAGGGGCTGGGAAGGGGAACTCTGGCCCGACACTGGAGCTAGTTGGTACCCCTGAAGCTGTTGCTAACGCCAAGAAGGACATACCCAAGGTGGTTACTGATGCTGAGGTTACCGAGACATTTGCTGTGCTTGGGGCATGTAGTGGTGATGGTAAACTTGTTGATGCCGTTATCGGCACACTGATGAGAGATCGGGCAGCACGGCTGAACCAGATTGGGAAAGAGACGGGCACCAACCTCACTCTGTTGGGAGGCAGTGGTAAAGGAAGCGGTCGATCGCCGGTTTCCCGCGGTCAGAACGGTATGCGTAGGGATATCCGACTCGTCGGCTCTAAGGCTGATGTCGTTCAGGCTAAGAGGGTAAGGACTGTCTAGGAGGCTCATTCGGACTGTATGCTCTGTGTGGCTGTAGATGCTCGGCCAACTCGTTAACGACTTGAAAGATGCCACGAGCTCGACGGAGACGATCGAGTTCACCATTCCTGAAGACACCGTTAGGTTGGTGATTGGAGCCAAGGGCAGGACGGTACGCCCGTGCATAGGCGAGTTCGTTGACACTATCGGGATTTTTGCTCAGATACAGCGTATCAAGGCGGTCTCTGGCGTTTCCTCGATCGATTTTGAGCACGCGGAAGAGGGTGTGTCCAAGTGTCGGATAAGTGGACAACTGGAATCGATTTCCCGAGCTGAGGAGATGGTCAAAGCCATTTCGGCGGGAGAGCGAGTTGACTTCACCAAGAAGGTTGAAGAACAGGGCAGTTCAGAAGCACCGGTAGAGTCAACTAATTTGGTACATTCGAAAAGAATTGAGGTTATGCGACGTTCAGGCGATTGAATCTGCCCAACCTGGTCCGCGGGTCCTCAAGGCGCAGGCCGGGTTCAAACCATCAAACAACGATAAAAGAACAGGAAAACGTGAGTGATCGGAATATCATTGGTTGTTGCGATCTGACTTTATTCAGGGAATCAGCAAAAAGCTGCCGCTAAAGCTGACTCTGGAGACGACGAAGAGTTCCCTGCCCTCAGCGCTGTGGCAGTTCCGCTATCGCTTCGAAGCGGATAATCACTGCTCGCAGATCGTCAGGAGTGGTCTAGCTGCAGCTGACTGACTGACTGACAGAGGTTGAGGCCAGAATAGAATCACAAATTACTACTTGTCACACAAAGTGTGGTGGATGATAATTCTACTTCGATTAGTTTTTTCACGTGTAGCCGATAGAACATATATTTAGTCGTCCTTCTGTATAGAACGGCAAGTGCTCTTTCTATTGTGTTCTGATTAGTGCATAAACATAGTCACTTGTTGTGTTGTCAAGTGAATGGCCTCGTATGGGTTCGAGTGGAAGGAAAATAGTATGCTCTCCCGGTTGAAAATCGGTGAATAAGAAACGAGTGGATGGATCGCGAATGTTGATTGTCGCAATTTGTGATGATACCGCTGGAACACCACTGATGTATCACGCTTCACGTGCGGATCTGCTTTTCGTAAGGAACAGTCACCACAGTGACGTGCCTATGATCGTACTTACGCAAAGAAATTTAGAACCCCCATGAGCATCGGTAGATTCTATCTCAAAGCAGAGACGGATTATACTACGTACCTCTAGTCGTACATCAGCCAACATTTGATCGTTTCATGCTGAACTCCAGTAACTTAGCAGTAAACGGAAACTTTTAATACAAACAATCATGCCCTTTGAATCGGGATGCACTTCCCATTCACTTCTGTAGTTTTCAGTAACAACGTAATGGCTTGCTTGAAGTGCTTCAATAGGCAGCTCTCTAGTGTGTTCGCCCGGGCTTGACTCTGAGTGGCAGTCGAGGAATGGAGAAAGATTATATCGGTCATCTAGCTCCAACTGGGCTGGAACCGCTAGCATACCATCCGAAGGGTTATGCAGTTAGAGCCACTCAAAGGGTTCGAGGGGCGAAGACACTCACTATTGATGTTGACGCTGCTTGATACTCCTCCTTGCACCTTCGGTACTTCTGTGTTGCCATACCAAAGCACAGGATCATACTTCTACGGTAGTTATCGTCCTTCTCATTCTCATAGTAATCGTCTACCTACAGATCAAGTCGACAATCAATAGTCTACTAGCATTCGAACCTCGTTATGGCATCGTTGCGATAGGAGGGTCTGTACTTCCCATTGGAAGCACGAGTTCGGTCCACTGTGTTCACTCTGATATTTTGCCGAGTCGCGGCCTATCGACCAGAAGTCGCTCATCAAATCAACTGCGAGTAACAAGTAAATGATCAGCCCCGTTCCAGTACAATTTACATAACATCTATAGATTCATGCCAGGACTGGCGGATAGGAGGTGCCCGATGCACTCACCCGCGGCGAAAGGCCCCACTACAGACCGTAGGATAAGAAGGAAGCTCTGATTCCATGCGGCATAGACAATCACGACTCTTAAGAGAATGTCGCTCGAAATCTCCGCATCGGACAATCGAGTTGGCCGAGGCACCGCCTTGAGCGATTGTTACGGTCTACAACTTGTAGACTACAAGAAAACAGAGATTAATCTGAACTGACTCAGTTGAGCCCGTCAGTAGTATCAGCTCTAGAAGAGGCCGTCTGTATGTGAGTGAGATCGTCTGGCTGTGCATTGAGAGCGTATTCCCTGGAGCCCGACAGCGAAGGAGTGGGTGCAGCGGATGTCATCAGAAATCGGACAAGTCGGAGAACTGATGTGGTAGATCGACCATAACGCAAGATGGTATGCCGTAGTAAACGTGTGTTGCTGTAGAGTTGTCATCAATCCTCGGCCCACCAGCTGGTTAGTCCCATACCATCACCGGCAACACTACCTAATACCTGCATCGGGGGTAGGGGTGCACTAGGACCTGAGGATAGGACATCACTCTTATCACACGGATGAATAAGGATCTCGAGACATCAATATTGTTACTACTACGAGCATCGAGGATGCTCCCCACCCAGCATATCCATTGCACGCGTGTACAAGACCGTACCACCAAAATCAATCCAACTGCTCCTCGTGCATATGTGAGAGTCGATGGGAAGCAAATGTCCTAATGCATCCTAATAAGAGTCGAGGGTTTTCTCTATATATCTTCGTGATGCCAAAACTGTTGTTTGTAGCTCTATAGGTGTATGTTTCCAACCACCATCACAGCAGCATCAATCATTCACTAAGGGCATCGTTCACTCCGCACCCAATGCGATTAACTTCACCAGACTACTCTAGCAGTAAGTCTATGACAGTCTCCTTTATATTCCACTACTATCCTCAACATTCCCGTTAAACCAGTTTCAACCATTCAAGATTCTCCCCAGTATTATATCTTTAAACTGCCTCAACAACCGAGCGAGGTCGTCGGCTGGTAAGCACTTCAGCTACCCTTACTACCCTTCGAATCCTTCTCAGCCACAGCTTGTGCTAACGTCGACTTGTTCTCCTGTCGTTGATTGAATACTATTGCCTTTACCGAGAAGCATATCTCCGCACCTACCACGACGACCATCTTACAAACTACTCCGAGCAACCCATCCTACTACCCGGCCTGTAAAAGAAACTATCAGTGGCATCCTCCCGCTTATACTGCCATATCCACAGCTTAGTCTGTTCATCATATAAGCACGGATCCCTAAAAGAACTCGTGGGAGATAGCGTAGACCCCCATCATCACTTCAGATCAGCATATGGTATATGCACATCCTTGAACCATGACCCCAGCTTGACATAGAGCCCAGTGGCTGTGGACCTATCCACCGTGCCCACTATAGTCTCCCCAACCATTGGACGGAAGACACACAAGCGGAATGCCACCTTGCAGAAGGCTCCTCCCTAACCTCACACAACCATAAGGGAGGACTAGGCAGTCTTATGGCATACCTTTTGGTGGTGAAAGTCAGCAGGATGGATGTAAGCATCAGTGATCCTGATGACGTCATATAGAGCCACCACCAGTCCAACGTCTGGTATAACTCGGTCCACGTACCTGGCGAGCATTCCATCCACCAGCTCAACCGACAGGAGGTATTACTTCTCCTGTATTCGCCGCCGTATATGTGGTATGTGCTTGCCCGGCTCGAACTCGTCAGGTGGTAGGACTATGGTGTCCGACACCACAGTGATGATGAACATCGACAACGACAAGTATCCCCAACCACTGCACTCAGGGAAGATCCCTCTAGCACTACTTCAGCAACACAAGTCGCAGGTGTAGTGTCCACAGAAAAGATACTGTGAATGCGATGGGTTCACTATCACACTCACACAGTTTGAAAAGAAGATTAGCTCGCTCCGCGATTAGAAATACGAGATACACTATGACGGAGTGTCACCCGTGATATGAAGAACACTAGTGAAAAACATATTTCACGACTATTGCAAGGCGCAAACATCGCGTTTTTCACGGAGTTTTACGCCACTTCACGTAAAACGGGTGAAACTCCAATAATCATCGGCTACTCTATCACGCAGTGTGACTCATTTTAAAGCCATTACCAGTGTTATCGTCGATGAAGCTTATCACCTGCTTTATGGGCATAATCTCGCCGTCCACCTCCTGGGAACGGCCACTGAAGGGATGAAGGACCCGTCGACTCCGCCGGACACCACCGCTACTGCTGCTAATCTTACGCTGTCAGGATCTCAGTTGCCACTTTTTTCATGGCAGGATAAGCCGCCCTGATGAGCTGATTAGCATGAATAATAATATTCGCGCCATGTTCGGCTAGCTCAGACTCGTGTACACTGTTGTAGCTGAGGAAGGACACAGCGTAACAAGGGGAGACCACGAGTAGCCTACTACCTAGTAGGCACTAGGATGATCGGCGTCTTGACTTTATCAGGATATTGCTCACGGAATACCTAACTCGAGTAATAGATAAATATCGCATTTATCACTACACTTACTTTAAGGAACTCGTAAATTTCCTGAGGATCCTTATGCCTAGAGTGGATCATGATACCATCACAGCCTCCCTTCTCCAGGTATGCTGTGGCGCGGCGCATAGCCTAACCATAGACCAATACGACCACCGTTGTTGTGATGATAGCAGCAGGAATAGTACCTCTTCCTGTCCTAGACCAGCAATCAATGCCTCAACTCTAGCGAAGATCATAAAGTCGTTGGTGACCTGAGCATCCTTACCAGCGGCCAACTTGTCACAGAACTCATCAACGTCAGCCAGTTGCTGCTTCCTATCACACAACAAGTACGACTACTAGTAACAACTCCTCCGATGCCGCCTACCTCTCTGTGCCAAAGAGGGAGTTCTGCTTGAGTCCAGTCTTATCCTCAATCACACAAGCTCCAACACCAAGGCGCTCCAACTTCTTCACTGTGAAGCGGAAAATCTCGGCCTCTCCACCAGTATCACCATCGTAGATCATAGGCAGCGATGATACATCAAGACAGTCCTCGACAATCTGCAGTCTCTGGGTGGTATCAACCGTTTCGATATCAGGCATTCCCTTCAGCGTACTCGAGGTCAGTGAAGAGGACCATAAGCAATCAAACTTAGCCTCCGAACCTACACCACCAGAGATCAGTAACCAGCATCGAATGTGGGACTACTACCATCAGGCCTGTGAGCTCGAGTCTGTTCAACTATCATCGCGGAGAGGCCTGAGTGCGCCTCCATAGCGCGAATAACACCATCATTAGGCTGAATAGAAAACAACGTTATGAAGGGATCAAGTACGGCACAGTTCCCTACCGCTTTGGTATTGATGAGCTGCCTGAGGGCTGCGAGTCTCGCAGTTGCAGTTGTCGAGGCGAAACCACGGCGAGCAATATTACTCAACATTGTTGAAACGGAAGGATAACAAAAAACCTATACGCCTAGGCAGTGGAGGTAGGAAACAATATCATCACAACACAAACTGGAGAGGGACAGGGCGCCTAGATCTCGGAGTCAAAATAGGAGCTATTCCAATCCAACGCCCCCACTAGGAGATCCTACGGGCGCAGCACACACCTGATACTCGCTGAAGGATATGCTCACAACACATGAAAACAGTACTCAGCAAGACCAGACGACAGCCTATGTTTGCTCCAGCAGCAGTGTGTCGGGAAGCTAGAGAACACAAAAAACCTTCTAGTGGAGGGGAAAGTGAAACTGTATCAATCACGTTAGTCGACAACCTCACAATCGTCGTTATTATCAACCTTATCTGGGGCTCCCTCCTTCACAAGAGCACCTGCCCAAAGCCAAAACTGCACCAAGTTGCAACGGCATCACAGCCTACCACCAGACGCCGCCTCCGCTCCAGTCTTGTGTTCACTGCCACCTTCCTCTTCCTCCTCCTCTCCAATGGTCATCGGACCCGACCCTACGAGTAAGACATCTATACTGGGAACTGTATAAGAAGATACATACCAGCAGTAGGTGGTGGAGGCTTAGGTGGTGGGGCCTGGACTGGTCTGACTGCCATTGTCATACTCTCTACGTTGTACAGGGTGTACTTACCCATTTTATACCTGATACGGGCGCTCTACGAAGGTCGTTACAGTTCCCGTAGCAGGCGCAGGTTCGATCCTATCACCTGTCAGTTGGGTAGAATGCTGCACACATGACTCGATCGTCAAACTTCCTCCCATTGTTCGTAGCTTGAAACTTCCTAGCTGCTGTGATATCCGCAAACTGCACGAAGATCTTCCCAACGCCATTGGCATATGGTGTTAGACTCGCCGATGGCTGAGGAACAGTACGCATGCCCTCACTACTCAACGCTAACGCTGACTCTCTTACCCGTGGAACTCGGACCTCCAACACAGTTCCGTGCCTCTGGGCCTCCTCACGTATCTCATCTTCAATTGACTTTACCTCTGAGGACGGGCATTACAACGAACCAATCTGTGTCTCTGCATCATTACCAGTCTCCGACATCAGGTCCTCTATATAAACAGCATTAAGAAGTTGTACTACTGTGCTAGGAGTCGACCCTATCTCTCGCCCAGCCTTCAGCTGAGCCGCCAGAGCTGGGTTGGCCAGCACTCGAGCCGTCATAGACTGAACCTGCTTTCCGATGAATGCACTCTCTCTAGGAAGCCCTCACGACTGCTACCCCCGATGAGCCATCAGCCAGGTTGGTCGCCGGGCCTACACCAGCGCCTCCTATCCCCGCAGCCTAACGACAGAGGAATATCAAACAACTTCTCAACCCCGCAGGCCTACTCCTCCTTGCTGTGCATCTGGAACGAGTCTGGTCACACTGAGGCTATAGTTACCCAAAACGAACTGGTCAAGGGCATATAGGCATCTATCCGCATCATTCGGATCTGAGGAAACAACAACCTGATCACCACAATAGACGCGAGTTATGACCTTCGAATTGACAGAAACCATAGCCCTTGCTTAAGCCCGTTGTCTTATCTCTGATGAGGCTGACCATAGTGAGAGCACCAAACTGTTCCAATAGGTCCCTCAAATAGGTCTCCGTCATCACCTACGATGAAATCAAGGCAAACGTCATCGTGGATGCATTACCGGTGGGAGATGGTATATCCCTAATTGTAGGTTAGACCCTGGAGCAGTCTTCTTAGTAGAGGACCCTCCTGAATACACCATCATTGCCTCCGTCATCTATGGCCTTTATACTACCACACAGTTCCTCGATAGTAACCTTTTGTATGTCCTCAGCGGTGATGCTCTTGGATGGGTCCTCCTTGTTGTAGCCGTGGGGCCTCGTTATCGCTAATTTACGACCATCTAAGTCGATACCTAACACGATCTGTCATCACCATCAGTACTGTTTCTGGTAGTAGTACTACCATTGAGTCTCATAGCGACTGTGGCTGCAATAGGCGTTCGGAACTCCACGAGAGCTGTACGACTGTGACCATCCGAGATGAGGAAGAACACAGACACTACCTGACGAAAGCCGTAATCAACAGCACGAGCATCACCGTAGTAGTAGTAGTA
>NW_003202261.1:0-1062 GCF_000006405.1 Perkinsus marinus ATCC 50983
CCTGGTCGTGTTGAGCAGTTGTTTGGCAGATGTTAGTGGTGTTTCCTACTCTCAGTCGTCAGCATCACTGGCTGAGTGGAAATAATCCTTGGATGCTAATTGGTTCGCTATCTGTGAATTGGTTGCTTCCTTGCGATACTCACTACTCGGTCAGTGAGGAAGTGCGTTTGCTGGTCAACGAGCTTTCTAACTGTCATTACCCTGCGCTTTTCGATTCGTCGAGTGGCCAGGATGTGGCTTTGAGATTGTTCGCACTTAGTAATCGCGATGCTGGCTTCCAACGGTTGCCTCCGGCCCGTCTTGAAACACGGACCAAGGAGTCTAACGTATGTGCGAGTGTGTGAGTGGCAAACTTATACGCGTAATGAAAGTGAGGCCGTATGGCCATGTTGGGGTCACCAACAACCGACCTTGATCTTCGGTGAAAGGTTTGAGTATGAGCATATCCGTTAGGACCCGAAAGATGGTGAACTATGCCTGAGCAGGGTGAAGCCAGGGGAAACTCTGGTGGAGGCTCGTAGCGATACTGACGTGCAAATCGTTCGTCAGACTTGGGTATAGGGGCGAAAGACTAATCGAACCATCTAGTAGCTGGTTCCCTCCGAAGTTTCCCTCAGGATAGCTAGAGTCTTTATCAGTTTTGTCAGGTAAAGCGAATGATTAGAGGTTCCGGGGAAGTAACTTCCTCGACCTATTCTCAAACTTTAAATGGGCAAGATCCAGTAGTTACTTAATTGAACTATTGGGGTCAATGAGACGACTCTAAGTGGGCCATTTTTGGTAAGCAGAACTGGCGATGAGGGATGAACCTAACGCTCGGTTAAGGTGCTAAACTGCTCGCTCATCAGATACCACAAAGGGTGTTGGTCGATCTTAACAGCAGGACGGTGGTCATGGAAGTCGAAATCCGCTAAGGAGTGTGTAAACACTCACCTGCCGAATCGACTAGCCCCGAAAATGGATAGCGCTGAAGCGAGTGACCGATACCGGGCCATTGTGCAAGATAATTGGCAAACATGAGTAGGAGGGCGTGGGGGGTGTGAAGAAGCTTGGACGTGAGTC
>NW_003202637.1:0-1042 GCF_000006405.1 Perkinsus marinus ATCC 50983
AGGGTTATCGAGGAATATCGCTTTTATCGTATTTGGAAAGAATCATATCGGCAATTGTATTAGATAGGATCAAGGAAGCTGCTGAGAAACGATTAATGAAATATCAGTTCGGTTTCACGTCTGGTAAGAGCTGTAGAGATCCCGTCCGTCTACTGTGGAAGAAATGGGAGAGTACAAACCAGATCGCATCAGTCTTCGTGGACTTCCAGGAAGCCTTTGATTCTTTGTCATGGGAAGCTTCGTGGAAAGTCTTGAAGTCGGCTGGAATGCCAGTTTTCCTGGTGAATATAGTAAAAAGGATTTATGCGGATGCTAGAGTTGCTATAAGGGTGTCACAAAATGGTAAGGTCTCTGATGTTTTCAGCCAGAGAGTAGGGGTTCGTCAGGGTTCTTGCTTGTCTCCTGTGATATTCATATTGGTATTAGATCATTGTTTGAAAGCGGCACTGAAAGCGTGCCAGGAAAGAGGTTTGGTTGTGGAATGGCTCGGTTATGCTGATGATTTGTATATTGCCGGGGAATCCGCAAGAGACGTGGAGATATTTCTGCAGGAACTGCAAGCAGCTGCCTATTATGTCGGACTCTTGATAAATGCTGGGAAGAAAGTGGCTATGGTGAAAGGTACGGATAGTAGCAAAATTGTTCTGATTGAGAGGCGTGAGGAAAGAGTGGGGGTGAAATGGGATGACGGTACGTATGAACTTCATACTATGAAGGATGGCTTAGGCCTCTAGAGGATGGGAATGTGAATGCCTCGTTCCAGCCCACGCATGAAATTATTTATGATGACGGTAGCACTGTAAAGTATATTGTCAAGAAGGCGGGGTGGATAGTGGATGAGGACGGGGATAAGTTGAGGATGATGAAACTTGGTTTCGACCGAGCAACGGACTCAACAGAGAAGTGGGTGTGTCCTTCCTGTGGGAGTACCTTTCATTGTGAAAGAGCCCTCAAAACGCATGTTAGATTAGGTCAGTGTGCTAGTTATACAGATCTCACTACCGAGAGGCAAAGAGCCTTGAGGAAGAGTAGAATGGTCGGG
>NW_003205840.1:0-1063 GCF_000006405.1 Perkinsus marinus ATCC 50983
AGCATTCTTCCCACCTCCAGGGCATGCTCGTAATGTTAGCTCACCTCCGCTCCGCCTTTTTCCAGTGTGATCACCATCAGAACCGCCTCAGCAACCTATGCCTTGGCGGCCTCAGCAGGACCCAGCGAGTCCATTCATGCCCCCACCACTGCATCAGCAATTGTAAGAGGGTCTTCAGAGCATGCTTTATTCTGACATTTAGCCGTGCTTCCTCAGTCCTCCACAGGTCCCGTCAATGCCGTATATCCCTCAACCTCAACCGCCGCCGGTGCCGCCACTGCCCTTCACACATGTGCCCCCTCAAATGCCCTTCGGCGGGCCTCAGGGAGGGTACGTGCCACCTCCTTCGCTTCCTCCACGCCAGCAACAACCCACTCTACCACCCCCCGTGCCCGTGGATGAGAAATTCTCAAATGAGTTGCAGGTGAGCGGCCGCTGATGGGATCTGGGATTGTCGAGGCTTTGGTCGTAGGCCGTGGCGGACAAATATCACCTACCGGAAACGACAGCGAGCCTGAGCCCTCAGCTAGCTGCTCGTTATGGAGCAATTATAGTGTCATTAGCAGGCGGGGTGGGTGTTGGATCAATGAGTTCGACGAGGTGTGGTATAACCCGCTTTAGGTGCCGGCTAGCGATGACTCGATTAAAGATGCGGCGGCATGGCTACTAGAGAACCGCCAGCAGACCAGTGCCATTGCTTCGTAAGACCCTGCTGAGTCCAGTGAGGTGATCTCTATGATAATACTACAGGTCATTGCTACGGTCGATGCGGACGCCTAAGGATGGCCACCATGCTATGAGTATGCTCTTTGTTATCCATGAGGTAGGTCTTGGCAAGCACCTGGACTAATGCTTATGGTCATTGTAGGTACTGCAGCGAACGAGCGGTCCTCAAGGGGTAGTGGTACGGGTGCTATTAAAGAACTACTTGCCGTGGATGTGCCGGGCTGCCTATGGTGCTTGTTATAATAGAAACTCTCGGAAGCCTGGGGTAGCTAGACATAGATCCTGGGATGGACAACAAATCTTCTCTCAGCACGACCTCACTCCACAGCAGAAGAAC
>NW_003214347.1:0-846 GCF_000006405.1 Perkinsus marinus ATCC 50983
TATAGAGGTTAGTATTCCTGCCTGTCACGCAGGAGACCCGAGTTCAATTCTCGGCCGTGGAAGTGGTATTTCTGGACAAGGGCGTTTCACACATTTATGCGCGACCGTTTCTTTACTGATTTTTGCACCACTCTGCGAATCATTTGCTGCCTCGAAAAAATTACTCACTCAACTTTCTCTCTCCACTCACGCCCGCCGCGATGTGCGCTGGTAGCTGAAAATGGTAATTTGCGTCACTATTTAGACATTGAACCACCTTCAATTCCGCGGTAGTATAGAGGTTAGTATTCCTGCCTGTCACGCAGGAGACCCGAGTTCAATTTTCGGCCGTGGAAGTGGTATTCCTGGACAAGGGCGTTTCACACATTTATGCGCGACCGTTTCTTTACTGATTTTTGCACCACTCTGCGAATCATTTGCTGCCTCGAAAAAATTACTCACTCAACTTTCTCTCTCCACTCACGCCCGCCGCGATGTGCGCTGGTAGCTGAAAATGGTAATTTGCGTCACTATTTAGACATTGAACCACCTTCAATTCCGCGGTAGTATAGAGGTTAGTATTCCTGCCTGTCACGCAAGAGACCCGAGTTCAATTTTCGGCCGTGGAAGTGGTATTCCTGGACAAGGGCGTTTCACACATTTATGCGCGACCGTTTCTTTACTGATTTTTGCACCACTCTGCGAATCATTTGCTGCCTCGAAAAAATTACTCAACTTTCTCTCTCCACTCACGCCCGCCGCGATGTGCGCTGGTAGCTGAAAATAGTAATTTGCGTCACTATTTAGACATTGAACCACCTTCAATCCCGCGGTAGTATAGAGGTTAGTATTCCTGCCTGTCACGCA
>NW_003203009.1:0-1442 GCF_000006405.1 Perkinsus marinus ATCC 50983
GTTCAGAGACACATCACGTCGTAGAATAGCACATGTGCCCAGACCCAGGAGACCCTACCAGCGACTTCACCTACACCAGCTACAGTGCGAGAAGGGCGTTACAATGTCGCTGCCCCTATATACCCAGCGACCACAAGTATGAGGAAGCTGAGAGATTGTGGCTCATAGAGAAACTACAATTGGTATATGGCGTCACGGAGCGCGAGGCTTTCCAAAAGCTCATTGCTTTAACTTTTCAACCTGGTAAAGCAAATGCTAATATTGATCTTCATGCCGCTGGAATTCGTGAGCTTGTTGCCATCTCTCTGCCCAAACTTGATAGTATGGCATCAGAGATTGTTGCATGCAAGTTCTTGAGGCGCGTAGTCTATGTAGTCTATGAAGGAGACAGCTTCGCAGTCACGCACATGTGTATGCGTGCACCTCATTAGCTATACGGTGGTTCCCCTTACCTCTCTCTTTCCCTCTCCTCTTCTGATGTCGAGTTCAGAGACACATCACGTCATAGAACAACCACAACTACAACAAATGAACGTGCAAATAGGCCATCATGCAGCGCGACTCACGCATTTACGCACTAAATTTACAACAAATGAGCGTGCAAATGAGCCATAATGCATCGCGACTCACGCATTCACTCAGCGTGAGTGCGTGATGCATAAAAATTTTTCCAGGGATGCAGTTTATTGCCAGAATGCAAGTTGCGTTTGAACTTTGAACCGCGCATATCTTGTCCCCGAGTTCGCCGCATATCCTATGCAGGTCCGCGCGGTATCCTCTATCGTTGTCAGTTGATCCCCCTTCTCCTGACTCGGTAAAGGGCTCCATCTATACTGGAAGGCGCTGATGCTTCCAACCTTCGGCCTTATGCTTCCCCGGTGGTTCGTGCGATGAGGTGAACAAAACGTTCAGATCATCATGGCAGTCCCATGCCAGCAATTCTCTCATTGTCTTCTCTATTTCACAACTTTTCGCACCGGTCTTCATGATTGTTGAAGCTCAGTATACCCCATAGTTCAACAATTGTCGTACATTCCACGTGCTTATGCTGAGTTTGTTGCGCGTCACACGTGCTACCGCACTGGCCTTTTTTCTCTCTGTCGCTCATGGGGCCTGCGTTCTTCCCGTCAGTTCCAGAACCAAGACTTTCTATAGCTCGTTTGTGAGCATTATGTCATCGAGCTCAATCGTGAGGGACCAAAGCAATGCGTGAAGCCTCACAGCCGGCGCGTCCTATGCTAGTTTCATCCTCTTGAAGTACACCGCGGCCAGCGCCACGTGATTGTAGGTTTCATGCCGCTGAACGCGGCATAGACCATAAGAAAATAATGCCCAAGTCAAAAGAATACAAGCTGTGCTGCACAACACTGAGTCTGTGAGTTCACTTGCGTACAAATATAGGTGATGTTTTCACGAGGGACTTCCTCTCGTCAGTTCAGTCT
>NW_003213223.1:0-1037 GCF_000006405.1 Perkinsus marinus ATCC 50983
TTTATCTCATTGGATGGCCATCAGGAACCACATCAATATATTTGTTTCCCTTGGAGTGTGCCTCCTTATCTCAAGGGCCAATGGCATGACTCTCAACCACAGGGCGGGCGAGGTAGGAATTACATCTGCCCAGTATGAGGCTCCCATAGTGGGAGAGTAGTGTCGCAAGAAACTCGATATGTTCTAGGTTACAGGAGGTACTTTCTCAATGCGTTTAACCCTCGACATGGAGGCTTTGCCCTTTCTGTAGCGCCTGCTCAAATTCATATCGTATACGACGTGGGGCATATCAATGTCTTATCCACCTCAGGGTCTATGTCTGTCTTTGCGTATGGTGCTCAGATACCCATGACGGATCAGAACTCGCCATATTTTTCGAGAGCTACCGTGAAGCCGGCCCTCAACAAAGTGAGTGACACCATGTATCATTGTTGAAGCAGGCTATTTGATCAATGTGAGCAGCGGTGTCGAGAAATCGCTCGAACACACGGCTTGGATTGCTCGCGGATCACTCTCACGGATCCGATACCTAAAATTAGCGACGATAACGATAGGAATGATGTGAACATCGGAATAGAGGATAACAGCAAGGCTGCAAGTCTTTCCTGCTCATCATTCGGGCTCACCGCTCAATCTTTTCTCTCTAGCAACAGACGATTTGGCTCTACTGGCGAGAGACATCGGCGAGTCCAGTATACTGCAAAGCTCCGACGAGCACGAACGTGCTAGTCTCCTATCATGTAGTGCATCGTCTTGATGCCATGTCGCTGTCAGTTGAGGCTATACAGCCCGCACCAGTTCCACAAGGTCAGCTACGGAACTCTAAGAGGCTGAGCTTTGGATCTGGCAGTTTTGAGCATCAATATGATGTTTCACTCCCGAGGATAGCCGCTGGGGGCGAGGTTGCTAAGTGGGTTGCCAAGATGTGTCAGTCGCATCACGCCAACAACTCTTAAGTAGCATCTTAATTCAGAGAAGAACTTCAAAATCTGATTGTTCGAGCTGGACAAGGCTCTGATCTTGATGACCTTCGCTCC
>NW_003202903.1:0-1096 GCF_000006405.1 Perkinsus marinus ATCC 50983
GTTCGAGTCCCATCGAGATCGCCTCTACGCCGGGAAGCGCCCACATACGGATGCCACTGGCCGTACAGATGTCGATGTTGATTGTATACCCTTGTGACTCGTCGGGATACATGCTGAGGCTAAGGGTACAAGAAGATTGTTGGTCTGCCAACGAACGATCTCCAATGAATTGACCCCTTTAAGAACACTATGTAATGGAGGCCCCTCTATGAGGAGCAAGAGTTTTGTGATCTATAATGGAGGCCCCTATATGAGAAGCAAGAGTTTTGCGATCTATTCAGCGTGTCGGATGGGACACCATGTGTGCCATGAAGTTAATGGGGGCAGAGATGGTGGGACAAATCTCAAATTTACTGGTCTCGTGGCCTAATGGATAAGGCGTTGGTCTTCGGAACCGAAGGTTGTGGGTTTGAGTCCCATCGAGATCGTCTCCACTGTCGCGGCACCGAATGAATCTATTGTTTTAATGGGCGTGCGCGAATTCAACCATCTAGATGCGGCATGAATACGTCTTCGAGATTGTATGTGAGAGAGGATCTACGATTGTGTCGCATTATAGTAATTAGATGGAATGATACGCATGCCATGTAATCCGTAGCCATCTGGCTCAAGTGTTGTATTTTTGCTCCACATCATGTCTAGTCGTGTTGACGAACAGCTGAAGGACCCTAGGATGGCCGAACACAACATGGTGACAGCTGGTAACGGCTCTACGTCCAGGGAAGACAAAGCTGGCGATGGACATGATGCGTCGGAGGAAGTCTTGAAGAACCTTCTGAGGGATGAAGAAGCATTCAAGAAAGAACTTACCAAAAGGAGGATCCACCGTGGGAAGATCCGTGGAAAGATCCGTGTGCTTCAAGAGAGCATGGAACTGCTCATCATTCCTGAAGGTCAAGAGACTACCGAAGAACTTCAGAGTTTAGAGGTTCAAGAGGATCTATTGCACGACCAACTGAGACGAGCAGAGGAGTATATCGAAGAGTTGCAGCAGTGTCGAGCGGAAGTAGTGTCAAAAACAGCCAAGAACAGGCTCGTTCAGTAGCGTCTCGGTCTTCTATTCGCACCGGTAGTGATGACTTTAGAGGCAGCGGCA
>NW_003204456.1:0-1332 GCF_000006405.1 Perkinsus marinus ATCC 50983
GATACTCCTGAGCCAACATTTCGTCCGAAAACGCAGCAGTGTCCTAAATGAGCGACCAGCAGTGAGACGGAGTAGCTCTGCTGATCATTTGGTGAGAGAAGAAGTGAAAAATGAGGAAGAGATAGAATCGAAACACAGAGCAGCAGAAGACACTCGCAGTATGGACGGATTATGACGGTGATTAGTGTGACATCGTGTTGGTAAAATTTGTCGAGCTCATCAGTTGCTCATATGCAGCTGGCTCCGATTTTGTTATGGTATTGGTATGATACCGTACTTTTGCTATGAACATTTAAACTCATCGTCAACCTGGTATGGTCTGTCACATCTCTCAATATCAATGTGATTCACGACTTGTTGTTGTTGTGTCCAAGTGGTTACATGCAACTTGGGAGCAGCCAGATGTTCTCAAGGAGTGGTAAGGAGTCCTTACTAAGGAACTTCCGTTTCTGCCTTCCAAAGGTTGAAAGTCTCAACCAAGCGGGATGGTGCACTGTTCCTTTCGAATCCTCGTTCAAGGGAGGTGCTGCTGTCCTGTTATCGAAGGATGTTCGTTGCACTGGTCTTGTTTTGGAATCACATGACGTGGTTTGTCTTTGAGCTTGTTAGTCATCAAAGTTAACCAACTGCTACTGTTCAGCAAAACGGCTATATAGTAGGACGTCATGCATTTACTATCACTGCGTTTTTGAAGTACTGATATTAGCTCTGCGATTCGCATAATGTGAACCATGAGACCTACAATGCTCCGGATTTTTCACGGCTCGTGGTAGGGTCTTGACGGTATGTCTGGAGAGAATCGCATTTTACCCGGACAAGTCAAAGTGTCTCGTTGATCACTGGTCCGTGACGTTCTCATTACCTTATCTCCACTTGGAGGGTGGAGGCAATAATTGGGTCACTCGAACTCTGTGTCACAGACTGACGTAATGATGATTTTAATACCTGCTCGTTGCTACTCGAGCCTCCCGGTCCAACTTTTCCATTCCCTTCACCTATGTCACAGCATCCGTCGAGTTCTAAGAGTGGTGATGTTCCTGCTGATTCTAGTAAACGGCCTGCACAGGCCGAACTCGTGTCACTCCGATCCCCACAAATTCAACACGCTTTCTCATGAGTTGCGATCTGTTGTTACTTGTCGTCTGAATGTCTTCCTCTGGGGACCATCCCCCGTCGGAACTGCCAGTAGAGCCTCGGAGTACGAGGACGATTGATGTGGGTGATGATTATGCAAAGCCCATACGTGGTGGGTACTCTGTGCAGCGGCTCTCCTTGATATACCATAGAAGTACCCCATAGGAACAGGCAACCGGGTGCATCGCTGAGATCGAC
>NW_003211569.1:0-3510 GCF_000006405.1 Perkinsus marinus ATCC 50983
GAGCGCGAGATGCCGGCTCCATAGGGAAGAAGCTCGAGAATCTGATAAGATTCTGAGTCCACAGTCGACAATATAAGTAGGAATATACCTCCGGGGGTGGGCAGCAATGCAACTTGTGATTCGTCCTCCGCTAGAGCTGCCTTGAGCATCTCTACTGAAGTGGCGGCCTGCGACGGAGAAACAGTGCTGGAGGAATATATGTTCGCTTCCGTCAGCTGAGCTCAAATGTTTCCTCACTTAGTATAGGAGTTTATATACGGATCTAGGTAGGAGTGGTCAGAAACCAATAAGAATTTCCGAAAATTTCCTCGAAGGTTCATATTGTTGCCGACACATGCGCATATTTTCCCACACTGTGACGAACTGAACCGAGCGTGGTAGGCAGTACTAACCTGAACATGATGCAAGTCCTGATCGGCGGCGCCTTGGGCGTCCTCCCATGGGATAGAGAATCTATCAAGAGGGAAGTGCAATAGGAATATGATAGACTCTTACTTGGTGTCCATCATCTTCACTGACTCTCGCAGATTGTGCCGTATGACCGCAAGATCTTCGAGATTGGCCGGCGTGATTAGCTTGAGTTTGAAAATTCGACCGCGACTCTTTTCTCGCATGGTATTACCCCGCTAAGACAACGAAACGAGTAAGTGAGCTCGACCGAAGGGACAGCTGCGCTACAGCTGACCGACCCAGGAGGCAAAGCTCATCAAAGCAAGGTGCATGCGACAGGCGAATGTGGTAGACGCACACTCGCCTGTCACAGCATCGGTAGCGCAGGCTAAATGATATCAAGACTATCCTGGAGGTTACATCAGGGTCTTCTCGAGAGTCACAACAAACATCATATGTCTACACACGCTGTCTGCCCGAGCTCTACAACTAGATTCAGACTGGTTCCTGGCAGCCTAACACGCTCATCACAGAAAGGCATTTCGTAACACCGCTTAGGTTCACGAGGGGCGTCCTCGTGGCCTCGAGAAATATACCAACTAATTTAGTTCCGACGACCCCAGACAGCTAGGCGCTATAGAGTCGATGAGCCCTCACCACCTTCTTATCAGCTGCCCGTGGGATTCCTCTAGTGCTGGGTGTCATCCTTCTCTGGGCTGACTTTTGAGAGCATTCTTGAGGAGGCTTGCTTTTTCGAGCTGATATCATAAAACAAACTATTGTACAGGGTGAGTGACCACGGACCATCCCCTCCACTAACGATAACATGTTCAGAAATAGATATCGGCAGATTAACGATGCTTTCCTGTGATGACACTGAGATCCAATAAACATCATTTGCGAATGGCTAGTGAACATCCACTGACGGTGCAAAAGGTGCGCGCGAAGGCATTTACGATGGGAAGCGACGTCTTACTGGGCCTGTTTCATAGGAGCAAATTGCGCCTTAAACTTGAGTAACGGCTAAAGTATACCTTAAGTAATTAGGACATCCTATTTCACTACTTAAGTAAGCACGTTAAGGCGCCTTAAGTTTAGGAATACTTAAGGCGCCTTAAGTATCCTTGTGAAACAGGCCCACTGCTTCGTTCGGTGGTTGCGTCGCGCCGCGCCACGTAATTCGCCATCTTGCGCCGTAAACAATGCTTACGTAAGCATTACGTGATGTCTCAATAGATGGGTTCCGAAACTGGGAGTACCCGTAGCAGCGGTTGGTTTAGGGAAGGCATCACTTAGTATCTCTAAGAGAGAGCGTCCAACCTCAGCTCGGGTCCATCTGATGAGATTACGGCGGCAATAGAGCCTCCTCATACCATCAAGCCCACACCTTTTCAGCTACCCTCGGCCAAGCCCGGATCATCACGGCGTTTCGGCCGGTCTATAAAAGACTGAGTTCAACGGACGTTCGTTGCTTGGAGATACGCATAGATAACTATATGGTCGGGCTAAGGACCCGTAGGGATGAGGGTGCCCCTAAGACTTGTGGGAATACCTAGTTGGGAATGCCTCGCGTACATCAAGGCCAGCGTGAGGCCTCGCTGTATCGGTGATCGTGCTGCTGCGGAAAAATGAGCTCGTCAATCCATATGGAATTACTGGTTACTAATTCATGTGCCTATTTCCGTTTTAATACCATCTCTCTGATTCCTCGTAGGCGGCAAGGATCGGTGGTCTGCTTGTCCCTATGTTCGATGCTCGTCGGTGGCAACCTCTGCTCTATCCTTGCAGTTCTACTTTGTTTCGTATCCTACTGTACTACTTAATGGAAAATAGATTCCGAGTGGTCCACGATAGGGTACATGATGCTTCCGAAGGCTCTTCCACCAAGTGGCAGGGGCCGTTCTCCTTCGTACAGATGGCTGACACTCAACTAGGCATGTTCCATGCTGATAGAGAGTGGGATGAGGAGGTAGTCTAATCCCCCTTCTCACGGCCATAGACTGCTCATATGATTACCTGAGTTTTGACTAAAGTAGGCATGCTGTGCGGATGTGTAGGTTGAGATGGCCTCGCGATCCATATCGTTCATCAACGAATTGAAACCGAAGTTCGTAGTAGTATGCGGTGATCTAATAAACGCTTGGCCCGATCAGGAAGGTGTTCGTCGAGAGCAGGTAGTAACGCTGGTTGGCTCCATCTCAGATGTGCTCTTCGTATGTGAATGTTACTTGGTAGCTGATGCTCCTGGTCAGGTTAAGTCGTACATGGACGTTATGGCGAAGATCGATGAAGATATCCCCTTGCTTTGCCTATGCGGTAACCATGATGTTGGCAATCGGCCCAACAGTCGGACCATAGCACTCTACTCGAAGGACTTCGGCGATGATTACTACACCTTCACAGGTAGCTCGACTCGTCCATTCTAGTTGTACCGACTAGATCTGTTGTAGTTGGTGGTGTCTTATTCGTGGTCACCAACTCTATTCTGCCGTGGGGTCGGGATAGAGAGGCCCGTGAAGGGGAGACTGGGCCGGATGATGTTGCCGAGTTGGACAAGAAGCAGTGGGAATGGCTTGAGTCTACATTGAAGGAGGCATCTAGAGCCAAGTATACGCACATTGTAAGTAGAGGAGGTCATAGACCAGGGCGATGGGTGAGGACGACACACAGATACTCTTAACACATGTCGCACCCTTTATAAAGGATCCTAACGAGCATGACGGTTACTTTAATATGCCGCAATCCGTCAGGGGAAGGCTCCTGCATCTCGCTTCAGAGGCGGGGGTGAAGGCAATCTTTGCTGGTCATTATCACCGAAACGCTGGAGGATGGTGACACGACGCATTTATAGCAGCTGGTTTTATCACTGCGATGTGCTCAGGTACACCGATCCGTCTGGTCATAAACTCGAAGTCATCACGACCACTGCTATAGGATGTCAGATAAACTCGAGTAGAGAGCCTGATGCGGATCCATTAGAACTTAGTGGGATGGGCGACTTTGTCATAGACGAAACACGGTGATGAGATGCGTCCAAGCACGGCATCATGTATCGTGTGGTGGATCAGTCTGGACTACGCCAAGTCGACGTCACCGAAAAGCAGTGTCGCATAAGTTCAT
>NW_003211569.1:3610-8713 GCF_000006405.1 Perkinsus marinus ATCC 50983
CCGTCAGGAGGGCCATTGCCCCACAGTCTCCTATGGAGAGGACTATTTGGTAGAGCGAGGCTCTTGGAATGTTGGAAAATGTACACGTGGTCAACTACATGTGCTGGGGACAATATGGAAATTCTGAGGAAATTCTTACCGGTTTCTGTACATTCTACCCGTATGTAAACTTCAATCATAGAAGTTATATATTTCAGGAGACTTTGGAGTTAGCTCACTAGCTGTAGAAGAGATATAGTAAGAGAACTAAGTCTAGAGCCCAGCTGAGGAAAGTGACCATGTAGTCCAACATTGGACTATCGAGGTGGCAATCCATTCCTCTAGGATGTCATTGTGGTGACTCATTTGTGATATCAAAACAGAAGGTAGGCTCGATATGTGTGGCAGGTAAACCGCGTTGGTATTTCTATCCCCTTGTCATTGCAGTGAGCTGATGTCGTTCAAAAGTTCCCTTTAGGACAGCATTTGGTGATTACTCTAAAGGGGTCGGCGAATCTCTTCGGGAGGATATCGGCGTTGCTATGTCTCTCCTCTTAAGCTATGTACTCCTATCAGCCCTCAATTTTGATTTATTATGTAATCAAGTGAAGGAGTGGTTCTCAGGATGTCCCTTGTTATAACTATGCGGCACTCTTGGGAACCGCCATCGGCATTCTAATATCCCATGGAGACACTTCCTGTTCGATCCAGACGTGTAAGGTCTCGCTCTCGTATCGGCCTTGGACGCAGAGTCAGATGTGGATTGTTACGGTGTCGCCATTTCCTCTGCCTCGCTTGGTGTACCTCGTAAGCTTCTGGTGTGACTTTCTTCTCTCAATGGTGCCATCGGGGGAGGTTGATAATGACCGATCCCCGCTGCTCGAGTACCTGCGTCGTCAGGAACTATGGAAGATGTGGCCGGATAGGCATGGTCAGTTCGCCGATACTCTTCTCTATCTCGATACAGGGTTTGAGAATATTATCATGCTGTGTGTGTGATCTGAGCTATCATGGCTGAGTATATGTCATTTGTCAACCTCTATCTCAACTCAGCAATAGTGCATCAATTACGGCTTGACGAGCTGTCATATGCCTTGCATTTCACATGTTTTTAGGATATCACTTGAAACTGATGGGTTTGCGTTAGCTGAGTTTAAGTAGGCGAGTATGCTGGCTGCTTCACAACACAGCTGCATATATAAGCATAGGTGTGTTTGGTTCTGGAATCCGATTTGGCAACCGGATCGGTCATGCGGGAGATTCTTTTCTTCGTTGGGGATGCTGGTTGGGAGTTGGTCGGATAATGTATAGCAGTGAGGATGAGTTGTCTTTCGAATGATCATCTCGGATCCGTCAAGATCAGCCTAGATGGGTGTTGTTGCAGACGGCTTGTGCTCGGGCTGGGGAGGTTTGTGACGAAAAATTCCTATTGGGCATGCCAGAAGGGTCGGATTCCTATGGAGATAGGTTGGGACTGATAGCGGAAATGAGCGCAAGTTGACTAGAGTCTGTTCTCTTTACAACGCTTTCCTTCTGTTTTCGGTGGCAAGAGTGTGCAATCGGACACCAATTGTGGCATTACAGCTCGAGATGAAATTCGAGCTTTAAGCTAGTGTGTGTTGTAGAAGGCGACCCTCACGGAGGAGTATCCCCGTCAATCACTACAGGACACTGCTGTTCGATACCAGCTACTGTGGTGGAGAGTCAGAGGCTCGTGCATGATGATGACCATGAGAGGATCGGATGTTAGACAACTAGTAGTCACTGTGTTGTAGTTGGTCAATTGGGTAATGTCATGTGACTGGGAACGTCCTCCGTGAGAGGCTACGGTATCTCCCAAGTGTTGGTGGATCGGAGTCAGCTTCAGTCTCGTTCATGCGAGATCACTGCACATTACAATCCGCGCGTTTCAGACTTCTCGCAGACTAATATGCCGCTTAACTCCAGTAATGAGGGGTCCCTTCTGTCATCGTGGTTCGTCGAGCATGGAATGTCACTATGTGGCAGCAATAAAGTGGACAGCAGAAGCGTATTCCTCGTGGTGAAGGAGATTGTGGACAATGCCATTGACGCTTGTCGTAGTCCAAAAGGTAACAGCAACCTCATCACGCCGAACACCACCGTGATTTTCGCGGCATATTACGAGTTATCTCGAGGATCTCCGTCGAAGCTAGCTCGAAAGAGGAGTCTCTCCGATAATCGGCGTGCTGCATGGAGCGATTCGACGACTGTCCCCTCAGATCCGCTTAGCAGGACTAAGGTCAGCGTAGTGCTCCGAGATGATCATAAATTC
The DNA here is from genome assembly GCF_000006405.1 of Perkinsus marinus ATCC 50983. Taxonomy (NCBI): domain Eukaryota; phylum Perkinsozoa; order Perkinsida; family Perkinsidae; genus Perkinsus; species Perkinsus marinus. Next base: position 5,883 of record NW_003211569.1, read on the forward strand.
ATATGCTCGGACTTTGGTGGTCCAGGAATCGCTGCGCACAGTGTTGACAGTATACGTAATATGTTCTCATCAACGAAGAGTGCCGATCGTGGGAAGAGTAGTGCTGATATGGCATCGTGGTGCTCGAGCGATGTCCGTTTGTCAGGCTTCAGTGGAAGATTTGGTTTGGGGCTGAAGTTCGTCATTTTATTCTTGCATCAGGCGGGGTGTGGAGCTATACAGTATGTAATCATAGAGAACACGCTCACGATGGAAGTATGGTCGTTCATCGCTTTCAGTTTCGAGGTCGTGACGGAGGAAGCACGTCTGGTTGAATTCGATCTGCTAGTGGAGGCTGGCGACATTAGACTCGGGGAGGTTAAGGTGGAGATATCGAGTGAAGATCCAGGCTTCACTACCAGGGTAAGTGGTTTATAACATGGAGGGCACAGTGGGACTCACCAGCCTTCCCTGATCGAAGGTAACCTCATTGTTCCAGGCGGCATATCTTGTCTAGCTGACCGATGAGGTTATATACACACCGCGGTTACATAGAACCTTCCCCGACAGTTCAGCTGTGACAGTTGGTTTCATCACATATTGCTGTTCAAATTGAACAGTTCAATCCAGCGACCATCGAGATCCTGATCCGAGCACACTTCCTGTGCTCTTGTTGAGCACTCTATGTAAATTGTGTAAATTGCTGCAGCTCAACTAGACTGTGCAGGGGCTACGTGATTGGGAAGGAGCGATTCTCGGCCGACTGGGCAGTGACTTCAAGCTTGTGAAGAATAGGGCATACCGGATATTCATCCTGTACTGACGAGGCTCGAAGAGGGGGAAATGCGAAGTATCGGTTGAGGGTCCAGGAGATGCTCTGAAAGCCTGGAACTCCAACAGCAGCCTAGACTTCTCATCCATCAGAAGAGATCCCTGAAAAGAAGGAATGTCAGTGGTAACACATCGACTGAGGTGTGTAGCATTAAAGTTCTCAATTGGGTGAGGGACCCTAAGGGTCCCTCATTCGACCCTTACTAAGGGTACATGTTTCAGAGAATTATCCTATCCGATGAGAGTAATATTGTGCTCCACACTTTCTTCGGTTTTGTCAGTCATGAAACTCGACTGAAGGTCCGAGCCTCGAACTCCGAGGAGGCTGGCATTAGTCGGCTCCAATTCAGCTATATGTACAGTATCCTGAGGATACTATCCTCCGACTATCACTCGGGATGCTGATGGGCCTCTCAGTCGTCATCACTTCGATCTTAGTCGTCACGGTCGTACAGCTCTTGCTTGTGAACAAGGTGCGGCTAGGGAACTAGGCTATGCGGGATTATATGGCTCGTTCCGCCATGTGATGTAGGTGTCAACTACATATCAATAAATACCTTGGAACATATAATAACTCATTAATCTGGCGGAAATCATGCGTTGAGGTTGATCGTTGGCTCGCCGAGCTCGCTATTGGCAATGAATTACTGCTATATACTATGCCAATAGAAGCAGGCACCTTCACTATCAGTCCCAGATACGTCCGTGGAGATCTCATTTTTCAAATGGATCGCCCCCCATGGTAACCTATATCTGGGGAGGTTAGAGGCTCTTGCTACGCTTTCGCCGGTTCAATTGAATCGAGCTCTCCCCTATGAGTTGGGTTTCGGATTTTATAGTACGCCGCACCGATAGCTACACATCCACGCTGACTTCGGAGGTGTAAGCCCTGAATTTCAGGGCCTGGGGTGCGCCGAGGGCAGAGCTTCCAAACTACTAAATTAGTAATTACTACTAATTATTAGTAATTACTAGTAATTCCAAATCACTATTATTGATAAACAAGTAATTTACTTGTGTTCCTGTGTTATCAGTGATAACTTGTCACGTTATAGGTTTCTTCGCGACTGCCTCAATCCGAGGATGTGGATTACGATATCGTGGAGAATTTGATTGAAGAGTATATCGAGCTCGCGTCTCACTTTCTTGGCAAGAAGAGTCCGGCATTCGTGTACAACGACCAACCGCTTGGAGGTGCCAACGTCTTTCGCTACGCTAATCCTAATCGATCATCGTTTTCCTCGATCCTGCAGGCATAAGTCGTTCTTCTCAGGCTCATCCTTTCTCGATCGTCGACCAGGTCAGCCGATGGCCCGCTACACTGTCAACTGCGTATCTGTAATGGTGAGAACGAGGCGAGAGCGAGATATTTCTGCTCGGGTCGATGCTGAACGGACTATTCTTGTAACGCGCCTTGTCAATGGCACTGCAATGGCAAATTTACAAGGCTGGTCTGAATGCTGTTTGCTCAAGGGCCTTCAGGAGGCTTTGCAGGGGAGATCCGGCGATGAGTTCGGTATCGTCAAGGTAGGCCCCCAGGCTCGAGCCTTCGGGATGTTGACTGCTGAAGTCGACTGTTCTGTGTTCGCTGAGTGTCCGAGTGAATGGGATGTCCTCGAAGTTTTCATCAATGTGGAAAGTCATCAGTGCAAGTTCGGATCACTCTCGAAATCGGCACTGGTTGGCTTTGCGCCGTCAAACGGGAGCGATCCTCTCGCGATCTTGATATCAGCTCTACGCAGCTGTCTGCGAAGACTCAAACGAAGATGGCCAGGGATCCTTCCGAGCGTCGCTGACTGGAATGCTAAATGCGCTGCAGATATCTGGGCTCCAAGGCTTTGTGAAATAATGGGTCGAGTCTCGAAGCGGGACATTGATGTCTCGAGAGTGGAACAAGGGCTAGTCGATCTCCTTGAGCGAAGCAGACGAAAAAAGACCTCCAGCACCATATTGATGACGATGCGTCGGCAGAGAGCTCATCCCACGAGGATAGTCTTCAGTGATCATCCAGTGTCACGATA
>NW_003199976.1:0-921 GCF_000006405.1 Perkinsus marinus ATCC 50983
AAGCGCCGATCACTCCGGGCAATAGTCTGCCACTGAGGAACATACCCGCTGGTACCATCATTCACAACCTGGAACCCCGGCCTGGTGAGAATCAGCTTGGACATTCTCATGATGATGACAGGCCAGGTGCGGGCGGACAGATCAATAGGTCTGCTGGTTGCTTTGCGGCTATCATGTCAAAGGATTCCCAGTGGGCTACGATTAAGCTTAACTCCACTGAGATTAAGAGGTTCCCTCTGGACTGTTGGGCGGTGGTCGGACAAGTAAACGACATGCCTTTCCATCTTATGGTCGAGTTGTGCCGGATAGGTTGGCAACGCGAATTTCTGGGCGCGCGCTAAAGGCCACTGTCGAGTGAAGCGGTGGCTTGGATGGAGACCTTGTGATACTGCGGAGCAGTGAGCTTGTCCTGAGACTTGTATTGTCCTTCAGCCGTCCATGGTGTTGCTAAAAACCCTGTGGAGCATCCCCATGGTGGTGGCACCTCTCACAAGGGGCCCAAGCGAAACCCTGTGTCCCCCTGGGGCGGCCTGGTCCTTCAAAAAACGAGGTGGGCACGTTGCTCGCGGAATGGATTTTTGCACTGCGTACAGGTCGCGTCACAAGCCGAGGACGAACGTCATCTCACCTCCTTCTGGTGCCACCACTCGGGGAGTGTGATCTTCCCTCAGTGGGCTATTGCATGTGGTGTTTCTGTACAGTAGACATCTTTGGTTGGCTTAGCGGTTTTCATTGGATGCTGTAGTTTAAATATACTCATCGATTCTCCTTCCACTCATACGTGTACCGCTCGGGCAAGTGCCATACAACTCGAGGGAGGTCAGACACGAGTTCAACAGCCTGTAAGTAGCGGCTCGTCTTTCTGAGTCCGGAGCTGTGAGCGCATATCCAGATATGTGGAGTGAGAAACTCTTGGTGCGT
>NW_003213625.1:0-1371 GCF_000006405.1 Perkinsus marinus ATCC 50983
ATAATCATGCGCAAAGTAAAGTAAAGGCGACTGACCCAAACGTAACCCGACCGATGTCCGCCTAACCCGGCGCGGCAGCCGCATGCATGCGCTCTGCGCGAATATATACACACGGGAACACACTCCCGCTCGGGGAGAGAATAGCGGGCAAGCAGTAGTAGAATGGGCTTGCTCGAAGCAGGCGAAGCAAAGCCAGTTTCTGGGACAATCAAGCCGAGCCGTATAACTTCCACCTGTAACAAGCTGTACATACGTGCTGTCTACTGGGTGGCGCGCAGTGGCTCAATCACTGCCGATGTGGAGGAGCAAAGGGGTAATGTACAAGATGCTGCTTGCCTCGGATAATACAACTATAATAGCTGAACTATCCCGGAAGAATGCGTTCACGAGCCGAAACTATTAATTTCGGACTACGAATACCTCACGTGATTGGTAACCACGTCACGTGGTCCACGTGAGGTATTCGTTTATTCGTAGTAACCACTGATTACTTCGTTTTATTTCGCAAGAAGCGGGAGTTTTTTTTGTATATTATATACCCAGCGTGGATTCGAACCTAGGCGACCCACATGATAAACTTGAACCCTAACCACTACACCACAGCAGTCACAAATTTCTTGACGCCGCGCTTTGCGCGGCGCCGTTTTCTACTGTTTACATGCACTTGCACTACTTTTTATTAGGTGACATCGGTGAAATCCGGTGACACTCGGTGGAGTGTCCTGTTCGTATGTGGCGTGCGAGAAGGAGCACGCCATCTTGCACACTTACAACTTCTCAACTTTTTATCTCTAGTGCACCAGACGGCGGTTGGGTAAATTTAGGTTTCCCAATGCCAGAGGTATGCAATGTTTTAACCCGACTGGGTCACGTCACCGTGAGCTCATGTCGTTAGTACAATGTAACACCCTACCCCTCTGATTGATTAGGATGCCACCAGGAACTTGTCCAGTTTATCAACTCGTGAGTTCACTGTGCATGAGCATAGGAGTGATAAAGGCCTATGTATATGGGAAGCTAGTCAGAGTGTGCGGCAGTCTAGCGTGGCGCTAAAACATTTCGTGATTGAGTAGGCGGTTAAAAGACTACTGAAATGTTAGAAGATTTGTTGTGGAGCCCTACAATTCGTGTGTTTTGAAATTGGATGTTCGGTCAGCTTTTTTTATCTTTTTCCCGTGGAACCTCTCTTGTCCTCATCGTCTTGAAATAACCATGGCTTTTTGTGGAAAGACTACTTTGTACATCATGGGCCTCCTGATCTTCGGCTCTCTCAATACTATGTGTACCAAACTCCAGTTTGAGATGACTTCGGTTGGTATCAATGGAGATGTGAAGCACTTTATGAAGCCCTGGTTCGGGACCTTAACCATG
>NW_003203734.1:0-2894 GCF_000006405.1 Perkinsus marinus ATCC 50983
ATAACAGAGCACCTCCATGGAGACATAAACCAACTCGGGAAGTAATGAGAACCTTGCTCGAGCCGAGTGAAGCTGAGCAAGGCTCCTTGAGAGTAATTTGAAACATAGCAATACCTTCACGGACGACTACACGTACGGGAAAGTCGACATTGAAAATATGAAACCGGCGAGCATTTCCGAGTAGTTTTCAAGTTCCCTAGCGGCCTGTGTCTGCGGCGCCATTGAAGGCAACATGGATGACTATAGTTCGCTTTTGCAACCGCAAATCAGCGGTTCCCACGCGCCACAAGACTTTCCTGGAATCAATAACAGTGTGCCTCTGTTGCACGATTTGAATGGCTCGAGTCTGAAACCACTCCACTAGCTGTGTGTTTGCGTGCTGTGACGATTGCGTGGATGTTGGCGCCTGGTTGTGAAGATTATCACGTTGGGTCAATAAGGCGCAACATTCCGCTGAGGCAGCGGCGCTGACTAGCAACTTAGATTCGCCAGCTGCACTCGTTTGTTGTCGCCGCTATCTCGTGCCAGCAGTGTGAATGAGGAGACAGTTACTCGGGATACTTGCACTAACAGCTCCGTCTCCTTCGTAGTCTTCGTAATTGAAGAATGTCTGTGCGTCACGCACAGTGCGTGCCGCGGCGCCATGCATGCAAGCTGTGGTCGGAGGATCTGCCCGCTCCCGTTCTCCTGTTGCCCAGTTTGCTAGTTGTATTGTGTTGATTGTTCGCTATATGTAAATCGACTCCGTTCGGCCATCATCAGCTACCTTTTGTTGTTGTCTGACTGTGCTCTCCTGCCCGTTCGGAATAGACAGTATATGACGGCCGCAAGAGTCTCAGCGCATGCGTGCATGCGTCAAAGCGCCAAACGAGCGGTTGCTTCCAGAGTCTTTCATGGTATCTCCTTGAGGTCTATTGTTGGCACTCCTGCCAACCTCGTCGACCGCAGCTAGGTGTATCTGATACCGGTATCTGCCGTTGGGATCGTGTTGCCAAAGTCACTAGCATCGACTTCCCATGGTATCAATTGACCACGCAATTATGATCTCGAGTAAACCCGTCCACGAAGCTGTGTGTACGCGTATGTGAGTCAGAGACGTTGTACTTGAGAACCATGGTGAATGTGACATTGGGTATGATGTAATGTGAACAATGTACGTTCGAAGGTGAGTCTTGGATCCGTTCGCGTAGACTACACGGAGAGTGAGCGAGTGGAATGCGCAGGGATTCAGTTTTTGTTCTTCTCGAACTCCCATGTTTAAAGTTATCTGCGCCGTTCTTCTGCTAATCGGTGTTATGCTCAAGGGTCAAGGTTGCGATGCAAGACCAGCTCGCCCAGTAGATGAGACCATATGCTTTTCCTCAGTCTGCCCCACTCAGTGTAGCAAGGAAAGAGGGGTATGCCTTGGGGATGAGACAATCCATTGTGAATGCTTCCAATGATAATCCCTTCTACGATGATTCTACTCGTTGCCACCTTGCAGCCCACCGAATGTGGACTCTCATTGTCTCTGCAATACCACCAGCTAACGATGCTATGGTAACTACGAGGTCTCCCTCGGTCAGTTATGGGCAATCGACTTATCATTGTGACCTGGCAGTATTTCTGATAGCCATCTTGTACCTTGCGAGCTCCAGGCTCGCTTCTCCCATCACTCGGTCGATTGAACTTGAATCGATTACGAGCGATGTGGCAATGGCCTTCAACTCGATTTATTCGCTGCGACTACTTTTTCTCTTCCCTTTTCTCAACACATGGCGGATGACTAGTTTGCGGTAGTTCAAGTTGCTCTGGATCGTACAGTAGTGATGTACGACACCCCAGCTTGTCACTCTGCGTTGGGTCCTATCCATCAAGTTTAGTTGATTTTGTGTTCATGAATCGTTATGGGTGTGACCGGCGGAGACTGAGATTTTCCTGGGATATCTCAGTCACAACCTCGCAAATTCTAAACAGCCAACTTAACCGAATTTCCGAGGAGTTTTCAAGTTCGCTAGCGGCCTGTGTGTGCTGCGCCATTGATGACAACATGGATGACTACCGTCCGCTTTTGCAGCCGCAAATCAGCGGTTCCCACGCGCCACAAAACTTCACTGAAATCAACAACAGTGTGCCTCTGTTGCACGATTCGAATGGCTCGAGTCTGAAACCACTCCAGTAGCTATGCGTTTGCGTGCAGTGACGATTGCGTGGATGTTGGCGCCCGTTTGTGAAGATTTTAGGTCGTCCAACCGTGCCTTCTTCTCTGATATTCGACCTTTCATAGTAGGCTGCGACTGGAGTTGCAGAGAAAATAGCGGCCGGAGATGCATGAGTCCTATGGATTTGTGGGCGTAGCGAAAAATGTAGCACGCGAACATCTGAGAGGACTGTTATCACCACGAGCAACTTGTTGCTATGAAGCACCTCTGCGCTGCTCTATCTGTGGGAGCATCCCTATTCGGGGCGCTGCTCTTCGGCCTGTCTCTAGGCTTTTCTGGACCGGCGATTGATACTATGAAAGACAGTGTAACAACGCCCGATGGGGATCATGTTCCGATCGGTGCGGGATCCGACCTTTTCGTCTTTCGTACCAGTAACGAGGCTTCCCTCTTCGGTTCCCTGATCAATATCGGTGCAATCATCGGTTCGCTGACTGGCGGGCCTGTTAATCATAAGTTTGGTAGTAAATGGAGTCTCATAGGGGCTTCCCCTCTATTCCTCTTGGCCTTCTTATGGATTGGTCTGGCCCGTACAGCCTGGCAGCTGATCGTAGCTCGTGGCGTTGTGGGAATTGCCCTCGGTCTAAGCTCTTTCAGTGTCCCTACTTATATTGGTGAGATTTCTCCTACCAAGTACCGTGGCCTGTTCGGAGCTTGCAACCAGCTTGGCATTACTATTGGCATCCTGCTGGC
>NW_003208481.1:0-1164 GCF_000006405.1 Perkinsus marinus ATCC 50983
ATGGGGTGACACGTTTAACAATATTTACTCGGCTGCTATGAAGGAGTACTTCTCGACAGTATGACGTCAATGCGGCGTTTCACACAGGAGGTATCAAGTGGCAGAATGGTGACGGCACTGCTGCGCCCAATCCAGTAGCTATCAAATTGCAGACGAAATTGATGAGCCCGGTAAGAGCTTTAACAGCGCGGATCGATGAACTCAGCTGAATCGTACAGGTCCTGAGAGAGATCAAGTCCATCTTGTCTGCGGGCTTGCCGACGATGATCTACACAGGAGTATTCGATGGAAGTTCATGTGACACTCTTGCTACCAGTTTACGACTGATCCAGCTTCGATTCAGGTGGCCACTTGAGCGTTATGGATGCCCTCCATATGGTCGCCTACGAGCCTCTCGAAGAAGCTCCCAGAAAGCTGTGGATGGGCTCAGAGCATCCCTTCGGGTTTGTTCAATCAGGTAGGTCGTGAGGGTCTCTGTTAATAATAAGTCCTTTCCTAGGTGGTGCCCTTACTTTCGTGTGGGTATCCAACTCTGGTCATATGGTTCCGACGGACCAGCCTGAGGCCGCCCTTGATATGATGGACAGATTCGTAAGTCCAAACTTTTGATATCCATGAATGTGGTTGTGTCTTCAGCTTCACAATCGATCGCTTGCTGAGGGAGAGAGAGTTCCAATTAAGGCCGCTGCAGACGCAGAGAAGGTAGAGACTCTCTCCATGCCGAGCGTTGATCACAGAGTGGTGTATTCAGACCCTACTATAGATGCAGTTGGCAGTCAATACTTTTTTGTGATGATGTTGCTAGCTGCTAGGTCATTATGACCAGTTTCTGTGTGAAGAGAGATTTATTTGTGTTACCGAGTCCAAAAAAATAGTATGCCGATGCTTCATTCTCTGATGAGAGGTAGCTAGAAGTATGTTCTGTCTGTACGAGTATCCGCAACCAAATTATCCGGCGGTTAGATTGAACCCACGCAAGAACAAGTCCGCTGGATATCGGACGATATCTATGACCATTCGACTAGTGCGTCCGATATCTGGGGGAAGAGCACCTATGTGAAGCATAGTACACGTACAGCATAACAGTCCATAGTTCGTACGCGAGCCATGCTTATGGTCTCGCACAAAAGTACCTCCTGACTATTTGGGTACCCTAGTAAATCA
>NW_003204347.1:0-1140 GCF_000006405.1 Perkinsus marinus ATCC 50983
CCTCAAGCTCCTTCCCTTCACCTCAAGTTTAGGACTTCCTTAAAAATCCCGTTTAGGTCCTTAAATCACTAAGGTTCCTAGGTTATAGGCCCAATGAGTCCGGATTCGATATGCAGTTCCGATCTGAAACGTTTAGATAAGAAACCGACGGATACGACAGGATATCGGGCGCAATCCAGCCGAAGATGCGCTGATAGAAGATGCCAGAACGTGCGGAATTCACTTCGCTTCCCCGGTCCGACCGGGAAAACGAAGCGAATCTCGACCGGGCGGGATAGCCATAATAAGTGATACGGATTCGTATCTTATCCTTCTCAGCCTGAGGGCTGCGAGCTGTTTCATGCAACGAATAATACGCGAGCGAGGTGCGCGAACAGCACGATTCGTTCATAGGTGCGTGTTAGTAGTAACACCCGCACTGGTTGACTCAACAACACTTGGGATAGCCATAATAGGTAATAAGGCTTCTTATCTTATCCATTTCGGCCTGAGGGCTGCGAGCCGCTTCATGCAACGAATAATGGGCGAGCGAGATTCGTGCATACGCGCGCGAACACGTCCTCCCCAGATAGTTACTAATTTAATGATAGTAGTGCAAATATCGAAAGTGTTATACTGTTATGAAAGATGGGGTATCATTGAATACATACCGAGGTAGCACTTCATCATTTAGCTTCTTGAGCTTATCAGTAGAGCGCCATACACCATCATCTAGCAAAGCACGGTTGCCTTCTATCTCAACAATAACTCTCCTTGTTGGAATCCAGGGTGTGGAGGCCTTCGGGTTAGGTTCCGCAGTGTGTACAAGTACACTATCACCAACTTGTAGTGGAGGTCCAGTAGCAGTCTTGTTGGCCATCGCTTTGAGAGTACGTTCACGACAGTCATGCTTATATTTTCTCCAAATAGTCCATTTGTCATCTGGAAGCTTACATCTTTCGCTGGTGTCGAAAGGAGAAATACCCGAACCATCAATAACCATGTCTAGCGGTGAGAGTCCATGTGCAAGTAGATTGGAGCTAGAGTTGATCTCATAAGCCGCACGAGAGACAGCCTCAAACCAAGTTTTCTCGTCAACAAAAGCAGTTGTCAAGAAAGAGCGTCGCAGTCGTTGGTTGAGTAGTCGATGACGAGCTTCAA
>NW_003204401.1:0-1604 GCF_000006405.1 Perkinsus marinus ATCC 50983
ATCTGAGTATTTTCGAGAATCGGGGAATCAGAGGTTGAATCAGACATTTTTGACAAGAAGAAGATTGTAGTCGCCACGCCCCAGAACCGAAAGTGACACTTTAAAGAAAGGCAGAAAACGTCACTCTACGAGGGGAGAATCTGGTAGATTCGCCCCGAATGCATGCACATTTCCCGTTACGCTACAACAATGATGAAATTTTGGAAGAAGATCTTTTGTCGCACTTGCACACATCCGTACTTCACACTTTTCAATATGTTCACTCGGAATCAACTAACTCTGGGTTTCTAATTCAGAAGTTCTAAGAGGAAGCTCAGCGCTAGAGCTTCGTTCTCGAGCTTCTAGAGCTTCCTTCGAGAACCGGTAGCGTGATCGTATGACCTAGCTGAACTGTTTAAGATGATACTTTCATGTGCTCGAAGTCGGGATTCTATTCCCGGGCAGGGTCACACTGATACCCTGTATGTACTACGTGCGCTAGACCTCCTTGCACCGCCTTGGATCGTATAATCTCACAGCTCGACTGGTTAAGGATTTGCTTCCACTTGGTCCAAGCCGAGGTTCTATCCCCCGGTGCGGTCATTCTAAGAACCTACTCGCAGGGAGCCGAGAAAGTCTACCGAGGCGCGCTGAAGTCGTGAATCGAGGCCGAGAATCAGAATCAGGGTTTGGTACCGGGGGTCCGGACCCCCGGTAAAGAATCAAGATTAATCCCCGTGTTAAACTGTGAGCGTGTGCATCTTGAGTATGATCCCGGTTCATGCTCAAGGTCAGATTGCGATCTTGAATCTGAGCAGCTTTCAGGTTGAGTAAAAGAATCTCGACTCCTGAGAATTAATCTCGAATCATGAGTAAAAATCCCAACTCCGAGTATTTTATCTCGAAGATTACGCCACTTTTGTACTAATCCACTTTTGTACCAAATCAAGTAGCGCTCGCCCCTATTTTAAAAACTTCCCTTCGGGAAGCGCTTCGCTCCGCGAACCACTTCTGTGCTAAAATCGTTCCTTTTGTGGAAAATTTGACCCAGTTGATTGAGCTTGTACCACTCTCAAACCACTTCTGAACCAAATGAAATAGCGCTCGCCTTAGAACAAAAATAGCAAATAGTTGATCGAATAGCTCTCCGTCAGGTCGAAAACTGAGCAGAGGTCCTGACTCAAGGAAGTACTATTCCTGATGACATCGTGGATATGTGGATGGCTATGCTCTGTCGGCAAAGTGGGGTTACAGCTGCTCGAGGCGTATTGGTGGGAACAACTCACTTCGGCTTCTCGCGGGTCACTGATAGCATCCTGAAAGCCGTGAGCTCTATCTCCAACCCGTTCTAGATCCGACATGTGGGCACTATGCCGCATCTGCCGTTGTGGGTGGTCAGGTGTATTTCATGGACAGTATGAATATGTCGGTCATGTCTTCGGGTTTTTTTTGGACAAGCCCTACGCCAGCTGTATGGTTCAAAATGTGTACTTAATAATTCGGGTTACGGGAGCAATTTATGCGGAGTTTTTGTTATCGCTAAACTCAACTCTGGTTTTTTAACCGCCAGTGGTTTCATCTTTCCGTGTTCGATGAAGCTGTATGAGATACCATTCGGTTGCATG
>NW_003199417.1:0-2855 GCF_000006405.1 Perkinsus marinus ATCC 50983
ATTCGGATCTACTAAAATCCAGCTTGTGTGGGCGGCTAATAACGCCATAGAACGCCTTGGATTTCACTGTGTGTGTGAGGTGTTGCGGAGTACACTTTGTCGTGAAGCTCTGACAAGGGTGCTCAGCCCGGGCCGGATGATGTGGTTAGTTATGTGACAATCCTCACTGGTCAAAACACGACAGAGCAATCTGAAAAGAATCAGCTAACTTCTGGACTGCCGCTCTCCTCAGCGCTACGCTTCGGATCCGCAGCGGGTCATCCGCTTGCAGCATAGTGCATCAGCTAGGACAACAAAAGTGAAATCAGAATCGACTCATGATGAGCCAGTCATCGATTAAACCGACCAATGTGACTTGAATATGTTACATCACGAGTACACGTGTGCTCGAAAATTCTTTAACAAGATTTAAGACATAATGAAGGCATAATGTTTTTTATATGAGATAGTCATGGGACTTTCACATGGAACTGAAACCATGCCCCCGATATACCGTCAATACGGGCTTGCCGATTTATCGCAATTTGACTGGACCAGCTTCCCAAATTGTCCAGCTCCATGGCCACTCATGGTCGTAGAAGAGGACATCGACCCACACGTGGAGGTTGAAGTGGGATTTAAATTGCCAGATATCCGATTTATGATCAACGGTGTTTCCGAAGATGTCCAGAGAGATACCCGCTCCGACAACTAGCGCCGAGACATCAATGCCCAGCTCACCATATGCTTTGACATCACCATTGTCCGAAGCATTGACCGCAATTTGACCAGAGAGTGTGGCTTTCAATGCAGGGACGAAAGCAACTCTGATTATGACCGCGACCGACATCGCTATTTTCCCGGCGTAAGTGCCATTCCCACCGCTGCCTGCACCCGTGAGACATACTTGAATGCGCAAGCCTGCGAAGCCAATATCAGCAGCAAAAACCATGGCGCATCCAGCGGCTTCGAAAGCAAAGAGTAGGACCTCCGTCTCCGGCTGCTTCAAATGGACTGTGACATTGAGGTGAGCTCTATTTTCCGATATGGCTATATCGGTATAAGCCATATATACATCGAGGGCCAGTAGTGTGTCGTTAGAGGCGTAACCAACATACAGGCAGTATGGAGTGACCGACTTGGTCACACCAGTCCTGCACGCCGAGGGTAATTGGAACTCCTCCTCATCCTTCTTTTGTAGAGGAGAGTGATTCTTGTACAGGAAGAACTTATGTGCAGCAGTGCCATTAGGGAGGCGGAAATAATCGATCGGTGCTACCGACTTATCTCCACGAATATTAGTCTTGTTCGACCTCCAGTCGTGGCTCTTCCCATCGTTGAAGAATAGACGAGCCTCTTCGCCAACCAAGCGGCTCTTGATAAACTCAGCGTCTAGTTGTGGCGCCTCCTCTCTGGCTGCTCCCAGATCGTGGCTCTTCACGATATCATACGCCGCGTGAATATCATTCATGGCAACATCCAAAGTTAATGCATCGTCCAGCTCCTCCCAGTGAGTGACCTCGGACTCGAGATAGACCTTATCATTCTCGAAGGTGTTGATACCCAAGAGCTTCACCATCTGCTTCTGATCCTTGTCAAGATAGAGGACCCAAGCGTTAGTGATTACACCAGTCTGGGCGAGGGCAGTGAAGTTGAGACCGGATTTTGGATCAACACCTTCTACTCCACTTCTGACCCATTTGTTAAGCTTCTGTCCACCTTCGTCTACCAAGCCCTTATAGACCCAACCATCACCCTCGAGTGTACGATTGGTATTGAGCCTGCGACCATCGGGCGGACCATTCTTGTGCCTGGTTCCCTGCTTTAGGAGGAACGACTGTCTGTTGAAGAGTTGGGAGGTGCTGAAGTGGGTGTCGTTCTGGCTCATGAGAATATACAGATACGGGTGACTTGGCGCTGCTTGAACCACCGCCTGACCGTCCTTGACGATGAAGATGTCTCGATGAACGGTGAACGACTTGTTATCATCCATACCAGGTAGGACCAGCCCTTCAGTTTCCATAGCCTTGGAGATATGGCATGCCATTGGGTTCCCTTTGATGTCCCTCAAGTCAAGATTGCAGAAATGTGTCGTCTTCATCTGCATGCGAGTGTTGCCCATCTTGAAGGTACATACCCCACCACGTATCAATAGGACGACGAGGAGGATGTTCAACATCGGGATGATAAACGGAGCTACTAACTTTTCAGTACAAAGCTACTGTTCGCCTCAAAGCAGTTAAAGCAGGGCGGACAAAAAACCTTCGGCTATTACTCAATCTACTATTACAATCCAGTGAAAGCACAAACTCAATGAACAAATCCATTGTAGCTTGCCGCGGTGTGCGGAGATGCACTCGTGAAACGCGTGAATCAATTCCTCGCGGAGTCACACCACTCGCCCCATAACGAGCTTGTAATACAGGTCCTGTATATCACGCTAATCACGGAACAGTCGACTAAATGCGTCATTATAAAACATTGTCCGAGACGTTCATCTTACGGGAAAAAATGATAGGACCTTGAGGCAAGGTATGGCAATGTTGATGCTTGTTGCTTCTGTGCGGCACCCACACGCATCAGCTGACTGGCGCCAGTTGTGCTTGCGTACCTACGTATCCATTGGTTTCGAGTAAGTGCAACATCACTACTCTCTCTATTTGTCTTGTCCTACCTTACTATACTATTTTCTGCTGTCTTAGTACGTACTTCCCCTCCAACCATGTCTGGAGGCGGGTCTCACTACTTTCTTGTTGAGAAGTTGTGGCTTGCGTGAGGGCCTCCTAGGTAGAGCCATTATTTATAACCTCGCTTGTGATACACGGAGAGTCGGACTCAAGGAGGTGGAGCAAATTGTACGCATCTCCCTAGCATAC
>NW_003203325.1:0-1202 GCF_000006405.1 Perkinsus marinus ATCC 50983
GATCTATTCTGGATGGTATAGTCCGCTGGCATAGCTGCCCCTTTATTCCCCAAATAGATCTATTCTGAATGGTATAGTCCGCTGGCATAGCTGCCCCTTTATTCCCCAAATAGATCTATTCTGAATGGTATAGTCCGCTGGCATAGCGGCCCCTTTATTCCCCAGATAGATCTATTATGAATTCTATAGTCCGCTGGCATAGCGGCCCCCCTGTTCCACTGGGAACTGTTCTTCACTGTTTAACTCCGAAATTTCCCATCATTTTCTGATGAAGCTCCTTCTCTGGATTGGTTGAAGAACATAAACGTTTCACTCGTGCAATCCATCATATCAGCCACATGCACAATTTTGCCCCCTCCGCCTAGACGCTCCGCCAGTGCTTGTTCTATCTAGTAATGACCGGTACAATGGAAGCAGTGACTGCTTAGCAGTCTGCGAGGACGAGAAGAAACAGTGTACTCCAGACTCTCGTGCAGGAATCCGTTAGGCTGTTGTCCTTCAGGCGTTCCCACTGGAGAGCTCAATGATGATCGAAGTGGTTGCCGATGCATCACAGGATAGCATCGCCGAGTCTTCACATTGGTGAGGGATACTTTTGGTCGAATTATCTAGCTGTGGAGCTCATTCTCGATTCTGATGCTGGTTTTTAGATTGTTCTCAAACTTGATTCTCGGATTCGGGATCAATTCTGCTAGTCCACAATGTGGACTCCACATTACTCATATTTAATCGTGAGTAATGTGGTACCGCACCATTGATGCGACCCCATATACATGCTCGAAAAAGAGCCCGCATAATGGACGTGCGATGTTTATCGATTTCTAATGGAAATCCTTCATATCTTCAGACTGTTCAATGTTCATTTTCTGGTCCGGGAGAACGTTTTTCTTGGGAGGCTCTTGATAAGAGCGTATTCGAAGATAGTCTGTTGAAATTTTCCCCTCCTCGGCCCATTCTCTGAGGAGGCTGACCGGTCCAGCTGTGGATGGGTTTACACCCGCTGTTCACTCTATGAGCGACTTTTGAGAGTAGACAACTTATCTCGGAATGAGTGTCCTTGCAGCTAACAATGAGGTAGGGTTTATCAAAACTCGTTGGGAGGGAACTTGCGGGACAACACAATCTCTCCAGTGTATCCTTTCTCCAGCGCGTAATTGACGGTCGCTGGCATTCCCCGTGGGCCGGCCGATGAGCCATAAGCA
>NW_003203460.1:0-1485 GCF_000006405.1 Perkinsus marinus ATCC 50983
CATCGCGGCGGGCGTGAGTGGAGAGAGAAAGTTGAGTAATTTTTCGAGGCAGCAAATGATTCGCAGAGTGGTGCAAAAATCAGTAAAGAAACGGTCGCGCATAAATGTGTGAAACGCCCTTGTCCAGAAATACCACTTCCACGGTCGAAAATTGAACTTGAGTCTCTGCGTGACAGGCAGGAATACTAACCTCTATACTACCGCGGAATTGAAGGTGGTTCAATGTCTAAATAGTGACGCAAATTACCATTTTCAGCTACCAGCGCACATCGCGGCGGGCGTGAGTGGAGAGAGAAAGTTGAGTAATTTTTTCGAGGCAGCAAATGATTCGCAGAGTGGTGCAAAAATCAGTAAAGAAACGGTCGCGCATAAATGTGTGAAACGCCCTTGTCCATAAATACCACTTCCACGGCCGAGAATTGAACTCGGTTCTCCTGCGTGACAGGCAGGAATACTAACCTCTATACTACCGCGGAATTGAAGGTGGTTCAATGTCTAAATAGTGACGCAAATTACCATTTTCAGCTACCAGCGCACATCGCGGCGGGCGTGAGTGGAGAGAGAAAGTTGAGTGATTTTTTCGAGGCAGCAAATGATTCGCAGGGTGGTGCAAAAATCAGAAAAGAAACGGTCGCGCATAAATGTGTGAAACGCCCTTGTCCAGAAATACCACTTCCACGGCCGAGAATTGAACTCGGGTCTCCTGCGTGACAGGCAGGAATACTAACCTCTATACTACCCCGGAATTGAAGATAGTTCAATGTCTAAATAGTGACGCAAATTACCATTTTCAGCTACCAGCGCACATCGCGGCGGGCGTGAGTGGAGAGAGAAAGTTGAGTAATTTTTTCGAGGCAGCAAATGATTCGCAGAGTGGTGCAAAAATCAGTAAAGAAACGGTCGCGCATAAATGTGTGAAACGCCCTTGTCCAGAAATACCACTTCCACGGCCAAGAATTGAACTCGGGTCTCCTGCGTGAGATTTTGACACTGAAATACAACACAATTTAGAATCCAATGAAGACCACACCGTCTCATTGTGCCATCGTAATACTGCAGTGAATGTAAACCAGATAAGGGAGATACACAAAAGTAGAAAAAGCAAGCGGGTCATCAACTAAGCGTGAGAAAACAAAATGATAACAACAACTGGGAGAATGGCGCTATCGCATTGATCCCAGAATTATGCTATCGATATGAGAGATAATACAGATTTTCAATCATGCCATAATATTTATTGATACAGCACAGGCACGGGGTGATTGTTATCAGTAGTAAATTGTCTTCATCACAGGCCGATACTGAGCACTGGCGCACAATTGCAGAACCAGTAAAACAACAGTGTCGATTCAATACGGAAAAGAAAAGATACAGGATAGTGATTAACTGCTAACAAGCAGCATCGGCGAGCATCGAAGTGGAACTGCCGACTTGGGGACAAGAACTCTTCTAATATTAGGAGGCATCGTATTCTGTTTACACTTG
>NW_003208384.1:0-1436 GCF_000006405.1 Perkinsus marinus ATCC 50983
AAATCAGTAAAGAAACGGTCGCGCATAAATGTGTGAAACGCCCTTGTCCAGAAATACCACTTCCACGGCCGAGAATTGAACTCGGGTCTCCTGCGTGACAGGCAGGAATACTAACCTCTATACTACCGCGGAATCGAAGGTGGTTCAATGTCTAAATAGTGACGCAAATTACCATTTTCAGCTACCAGCGCACATCGCGGCGGGCGTGAGTGGAGAGAGAAAGTTGAGTAATTTTTTCGAGGCAGCAAATGATTCGCAGAGTGGTGCAAAAATCAGTAAAGAAACGGTCGCGCATAAATGTGTGAAACGCCCTTGTCCAGAAATACCACTTCCACGGCCGAGAATTGAGCTCGGGTCTCCTGCGTGACAGGCAGGAATACTAACCTCTATACTACCGCGGAATTGAAGGTGGTTCAATGTCTAAATAGTGACGCAAATTACCATTTTCAGCTACCAGCGCACATCGCGGCGGGCGTGAGTGGAGAGAGAAAGTTGAGTAATTTTTTCGAGGCAGCAAATGATTCGCAGAGTGGTGCAAAAATCAGTAAAGAAACGGTCGCGCATAAATGTGTGAAACGCCCTTGTCCAGAAATACCACTTCCACGGCCGAGAATTGAGCTCGGGTCTCCTGCGTGACAGGCAGGAATACTAACCTCTATACTACCGCGGAATTGAACTCGGGTCTCCTGCGTGACAGGCAGGAATACTAACCTCTATACTACCGCGGAATTGAAGGTGGTTCAATGTCTAAATAGTGACGCAAATTACCATTTTCAGCTACCAGCGCACATCGCGGCGGGCGTGAGTGGAGAGAGAAAGTTGAGTAATTTTTTCGAGGCAGCAAATGATTCGCAGAGTGGTGCAAAAATCAGTAAAGAAACGGTCGCGCATAAATGTGTGAAACGCCCTTGTCCAGAAATACCACTTCCACGGCCGAGAATTGAACTCGGGTCTCCTGCGTGACAGGCAGGAATACTAACCTCTATACTACCGCGGAATTGAAGGTGGTTCAATGTCTAAATAGTGACGCAAATTACCATTTTCAGCTACCAGCGCACATCGCGGCGGGCGTGAGTGGAGAGAGAAAGTTGAGTAATTTTTTCGAGGCAGCGAATGATTCGCAGAGTGGTGCAAAAATCAGTAAAGAAACGGTCGCGCATAAATGTGTGAAACGCCCTTGTCCAGAAATACCACTTCCACGGCCGAGAATTGAACTCGGGTCTCCTGCGTGACAGGCAGGAATACTAACCTCTATACTACCGCGGAATTGAAGTGGTTCAATGTCTAATAGTGACGCAATTACCATTTTCAGCTACCAGCGCACATCGCGGCGGGCGTGAGTGGAGAGAGAAAGTTGAGTAATTTTTCGAGGCAGCGAATGATTCGCAGAGTGTGCAAAATCAGTAAAGAACGTCGCGCATAATGTGTGAAACGCC
>NW_003215809.1:0-1004 GCF_000006405.1 Perkinsus marinus ATCC 50983
AATAATAACAATCATCATCATTATCCCTGATGATGATCATGATGATAGTCCTCCCTGTAATAATAATTACCTACTGACCTTTATTGGACCATGCCATAGGTCTAACTCCTCAACTAGATGCATCCTTAATATATGTATAATATACTTTAGATGTTGGATAGTAATTATAGTATTATTATGTTGTATTATATTAACTATATCCAATAATTGTCTATAATAAGGTGTTAATGGATGATTCCAATATATATCTTCCTGTTTATCCTTATTAATATAATAATACTCATTATAATCATTACTATAATATCTTATCCATCTACTAGGTAAAGGATGTTCCCATAACATCCTTATAATACTACTATTATCCCAACTGCTATCCAATTTATATCTATAACAATATCAATATAATCACCATATCATTACTACTACCACCACCTTAGATCATTCCTAACGAAGGAGGTATTCATCATCATATTAGAAGAGGAGGGGGGACATACACATAAATATACATCCTAGTAGTAGTACAGATTCCAGCAGCAGTCGTTTGCTGCTGTTGGGCGTGTCCAAACACTGTCACTAAACTTTGTGTCCTAAATCACTAAATCTCAGCGCGCGCCCTCATAGTCGATATAAAGCGCGACTTCGTTTCAACGGCGTTAGGGAAACAGATGAACCAAAAACCCGGAGGGAAGCAACTTCCTTCAAGCAAGTTTACGAAGAGGGTTCAGCGGGCCAGGCGGATCTGTCTCAAGTCCATGTCTCATTGGGAAAACTCGACACTCGTTTTGTGAGCTACATTTTGATTCACCTTCCAAGTTTTTCGAGCTGCGAAACTATATCATTGATGCATGCAGATCACTATACTTCGAACAGTATGACTCAGTGAAGATCACTTATTAATGATGCTGATGGGCTTCTCGAGCTTCGGTCGACCACAGGAGTGGTGGAATGTTTGAGCCTCAAACTTTGAGGTACTTGCACTTGATTGCTCAACTTGGGGACTTGTC
>NW_003209481.1:0-1238 GCF_000006405.1 Perkinsus marinus ATCC 50983
AGCTCAT
Organism: Perkinsus marinus ATCC 50983; assembly: GCF_000006405.1. Lineage (NCBI taxonomy): Eukaryota > Perkinsozoa > Perkinsida > Perkinsidae > Perkinsus > Perkinsus marinus. The sequence goes on from NW_003209481.1 coordinate 8, forward strand.
AAAGCTGAACAGAGTCTCGAGAATCGAACCTGTAAGAAACGTCAAGTTTCTGCCACTCCTTGCACGAGCTATGTCGCCTTTCTCAGAAAGGAGATAACTCCAGGATTCTCATCACGGCGGATGATAAACGAGTTATCGAAAGTGTTTTGCATCCCCGGGAAGCCTTCCAGAGGCAACTAGCCGAAGTACGGTAGGCGTTAGTTCGAATGGCACTACTTGAGCGATGTGTGGTATTTTATGAATTCCTTTTCTCAGAGGTCGAGTGGGCGTCCCCTGGCTTGTCCATCCGGTATCTTGAGTATGCTTTTGTTGACTGCGCTTTATGCTGTTTAACGCATCGTTTTCCAGGCCGCTTTCGGCTAGAACATATACATGTGCATGCACTGTGTCATTTTAGATCGGGCTGAGCTGAGTTGTGAATGGACCACTTCCTTGCCGGATGCTCCCTCTGCTACAGGCCCCTTTTTCTTTTCAAGCCTTCGCGCAATGCAGACCCTAAGCAGATGCTTATCCATGGCTCTTCTCATCGGGCAGACCGGGTGAGGCTATCCGTCCGGCTCGTCCATATCAGTCTCTGATACCTCAGATCCTTCTGGCTCCCAGAGTTCAAGCGTGGACTTACCACTCCTTGGAAGCAAGCTGTGAGTCTAATGAGTCTCGCGGTAATCTCAAATGCCATGCTTCGTAGATACCAGAGGACCATTCTGGTTCGCATGTCAAATGCGGAATCTCCATCTCTCGCATCAGTCCTCCTGCCATAATCATCACGAAGATAGGGGAAGGACACTGGGAGTTATCTGGACCCTGTCAGCAGCAGCTGAAGCGACTGATGAACAAGGGTGGCCCTCAGAAACAGACAAACAATCGTCGTATGCAAATAATGAGTGCTCGTGATGCCACTTGCCGGGAAGTTCTGGAGAGTTTTCCTATTCCGGATACCGCAAGTGCAGAGGAAGCTGTCGAGATTGTATGCGGGAATGGCAGCAAACCTCCATCCATGATCAACCCAAAATTCGACTACCACCACAGTTTGAGGAGAAAGATTGGTTCTGCCGTCAACAACCCCAAGCACAATGTCGAGAGTGAACCCACTTCGAGTTACCGACAAGGCATGCTCCACAAGATGAGGAAAACTGGTTCCAGTGAATGGGAGAACTCAGTGAGTTTGGGAGCTGTCGCGTGGTCTGATCTAAGGCGACCTCGCCGGTGTCTTATCGCATCCGGTTAACAG
>NW_003213468.1:0-1238 GCF_000006405.1 Perkinsus marinus ATCC 50983
CTAGAATAAGGTCCGGTGAACACGTAACGAGCTCCACCGCTCCGGCGAGAAGGCCAAGCCAATAACGTCCTTTTCCTCTTCTATGAGACGCCAATCCGCCAGCGGTTTCTGTTACTGGCCTCATGTTACGAAGGCTCCGGTAGGATACTTCTGCGATACTGCAGACGATGCCGGCCAGTCATACCATTTGATTTCAATCACGAGCGCGAGAATGCGACCAGGTAGCATGATAATCTGGCAAATGGCAAGTTGCCAGGATGTGAGAAACACACATCATGCCCAGGTTCCCTAGCGACCGAAGGTCGTTCAGGAAAATTGGTTAATCTTTTTTTCCTTCCTTCTTTCCATCTGTTCGCCGAAAGAAAGAACAAGTGATTGAAGAGTGTGCGCCTAGCGATGTAGAAAATTAAAAATGAGTTCTCCCCGGGAACACTATAGGTTTCTGGATGGTCCCCAACTCTCACCACCTACTGTGCGGTAGGAATGAGTCGCATGTGGGTTGGTCACGCCAAGCCAGTGTCATTACTAGAATATTAGAAAACGCCGAGAAGAAATACACAACTATCTCGCTAGTGACAGTAATGAGGGGAAGGTTCATGTTGAGAATGGTATACAGTACGTTTCAATTGATGTGATGCAAATGTGTGTTATTTTTCGAGATTAATAAGAAACGATATGGAAGTATATCACATAGGCAATGTAAACATTGCTATGAACATGTTATGTGATAAAAACAACCTTTCGAGACTATGATAGCGACAAGTTGTTCACTATCATTAATCCCGAAATACAAAACGCACAATTTTCACATTTGCATATTTATCTGGCACGCATTGTATTTCGGGTTTTTTACTCGTTAACGTCCTCACTCTAATGTCAACTGTGGGAGATCCGCACCCGAAGAGGAGGGGTCAGTACCAATCCTATCCCAAATCAACCCGAGCACAAGTCGTCCAAGCAGCTCGGGATGGCAATGCTTGGCGGGAAGTCGCCCGCGCGCTGGGGGTGAAGATAAGCACCGCTCGCACTTGGGTGAAGTCGGGCAGGACGAATTCCTTGGCAAAGGGCGGCAGAGTCGCCGAGCGAAAACGGAAAATTTCTGAGTACGGAGATTTCATTTTTGAAGTGTTAAGGAGATCCCCAATTACTCGGTTCACGGAGATAGGAAGGCTGTTACGGCAGCGGTTCATTTCGAGATAGCCAACTAGTATTTCGAGATATGTGAGGGAGGATGCGAA
>NW_003201459.1:0-855 GCF_000006405.1 Perkinsus marinus ATCC 50983
CACAGGACCACTAGTTGAGACAGTAGCAGTGCTAGTCGCAGGACCGTTAGTTGAAACCGTAGTAGTGCTAGTCACAGGACCACTAGTTGAGGCAATAGTAGTGCTAGTCACAGGATCACTAGTGGAGGCAGTAGTAGTGCTAGTCACAGGACCACTAGTTGAAACCGTAGTAGTGCTAGTCACAGGACCACTAGTTGAGGCAACAATAGTAGTGCTAGTCACAGGACCACTAGTTGAAACAATAGTAGAGCTAGTCACAGGACCACTAGTTGAAACAGTATAGTGCTAGTCACAGGATCACTAGTTGAGGCAGTAGTAGTGCTAGTCACAGGACCACTAGTTGAAACAGTAGTAGCGCTAGTCACAGGACCACTAGTTGAGGCAACAGTAGTAGTGCTAGTCACAGGACCACTAGTTGAGACAGTAGCAGTGCTAGTCGCAGGACCGTTAGTTGAAACCGTAGTAGTGCTAGTCACAGGACCACTAGTTGAGACAGTAGTAGTGCTAGTCACAGGACCACTAGTTGAGGCAGTACTAGTGCTAGTCACAGGACCACTAGTTGAGACAGTAGCAGTGCTAGTCGCAGGACCGTTAGTTGAAACCGTAGTAGTGCTAGTCACAGGACCACTAGTTGAGGCAATAGTAGTGCTAGTCACAGGATCACTAGTGGAGGCAGTAGTAGTGCTAGTCACAGGACCACTAGTTGAAACCGTAGTAGTGCTAGTCACAGGACCACTAGTTGAGGCAACAATAGTAGTGCTAGTCACAGGACCACTAGTTGAAACAATAGTAGAGCTAGTCACAGGACCACTAGTTGAAACAGTATAGTGCTAGTCACAGGACCACTAATTGGAA
>NW_003208199.1:0-1007 GCF_000006405.1 Perkinsus marinus ATCC 50983
CGCATCGGAGCTAAAGCGGAGAAGAGTAAGCATGGTGCGGCAAAGCTGTTTCGTTGTTCCAATACTTGCAATCTAGACCCACAAGTTAGCTCTTGGTGCTACTCTCTTTCGCCTCGAATCAGTCTGAGGCAGACGATAACGGTTCTCCCTTCCTGTTCAGGTTCTTGATACACCGATGCACAGAGGGTGCTTGAAGACAAAGGCCTCATCAATGTATCATATCCAGGAAGAAACGGTTCGAAAGCAGAATACCAACAATTAAAGGAATCGCCACAGATTATTCATTCCGAGTAGTGTGACGCCTACACCTTTTTCTCTTCCCAGACGCATACACAGCTTATGATACACTGACTCAGTCTCACTGAGTAAATTGGATTCGCGTATTTCAGTTACACCGAGATGAGAGTTGTGTGGACGTCATGTTACATTATAAATGAGCTGCAATGTCAAGTAATACTTGGCAGGCTTCGTTCCCATGTATTTCATGGCGTGAAATTAATGTGTGATTCGCTGTATATCTAGTAATTTGGCATTCTCGACAAGCACTGCTTGCCGAACAGCATGATGTAAAATTTTCATCGTAAGTATATTGCAATAGAATTGTTTGAATATGATAGAAAGCGCCTTTCCCACTCAAAACTTTTCAGGTATTTATTCCCACTCACTCGCTCGACGATCTTCCAGAACCTGAATCTGAACGTCCACACCTCGACAAGGATAAAGCAGATGCTGCAGCTGCTCTAGATAGACTCCCGAAAAATTGTCGTATGTGCTTCCAGGAGGAAGGTGATTTACCACCAGCGAATTTCCTCATCGGGGCGGACATCCATTGTACTCAGATGTACGGCATGCCACCGAGCTCCACCGTGGTACTTACAGGTATATGCCGCACGAAAATGGCCTGCAAAATTACCTAGATTCCGCAAAAAGGCGGCGTGTAACACGAGAGTCGCAGGACCAGCCAATAAGAGTGCCCGTGAATCTGCCGAACTGCGAGCTGCGGGTCC
>NW_003212790.1:0-971 GCF_000006405.1 Perkinsus marinus ATCC 50983
TTTATAATATTTTCAAGTTATCGCGAACGGTTCGCGAAACAATAAGCAAAGTCGTCATGACAATCGTTCACCCAAAACCATTGCGAGGTATCAACCCTGCGAGCTCGAATACAATGGTCACCCCGCTTGACCCAACGCCACACAGACATAAGAGTACAAAGTTTATTTTATTCGGCAAGTGGCTAACTCCGACCGTTACATCATTACTATGTCCCCGTCAGTGATTCTTTCGTATCGTGAGTTATGACTTGTAAGTGCTTGATTCACTGCTGACGCACCACCGGATCTCATCAACTTCGGATTCGGCTTGATAACGAGTGGCGCAGACCCTATCTTTTCACTAGTTGCCCTGTACTAACGACTACTGCCCTTTCCCGCCACTTCCTGGCAACTCGGCTACTTGCCCCTGAAATCTCTCAAATGTGGGCGAACGGCTTGGGTGCCCTTCGAAACTGACCACAGCCCTGTAAAGCCGGACTCACCAGGAATTTCCTGGCAGGAAAGGGAGTAACTTGGCGAGCATCATTATCATCAGCATCATAATGCTACAACAGACCATGATAGTAAAGTCGATGAATATCCCTATGATTATTTTGATAGTTGGACTTGAAGATCAATGATATGACTCATGACTCATGAGTCATGAGGATGTTCTGGTGTAGAGGTAGGAGATTATTCGCAAAACGAGTAAAGAAGGATCTTCAGGATCTCCATCGGCACCTTATTTTCCCGGATCAATTGAATACTACTATCACTGTGATGCAATGATCATTGTTGTACTAACATTTTGGATGATGATGACCGATAGTGCAAGATCTGCTGACTCTAGGAAGAACATCAGATTGGTATTCGCATTATGTCGTGGTCCGGATTTATAAGATAGTATTGAAGATAGGTACGTCAGATTTTGTGATATTTCTGACTGGGAGAAATACATCGACTCTGACCGAGTCGATGAACCGGAGTTATTC
>NW_003215830.1:0-4100 GCF_000006405.1 Perkinsus marinus ATCC 50983
TCCAGTTCAGGGAAGGGCTGTGATATTCGTAGGTCGACGCCCAAGTCACCTGAGCCGGGGTCAAGGCCCTTGAGGGCCATCAGGAGTAACCCACCTTCCGTGTCCCTTTGGACTCAACGATGCAGTGACTCGCTGAATATGTACGTACACTACCGACAAATCTGATAGAAAAAGCGTAAAATACCATCTCTTGATTCCACTGTATTGCACCCTATGCTGTCCACAAGTAACATCTTCGTGCCGGTAGCTTTACACCATTCGTTCACAGCCTCAGCGACCCTACTGCCGCAAGAGTGCATAGATACCAATACCAAATTGAAGGGGGGCACAACACCAGGAGGAAGGCTGAGCAGGCGCTGTGATACGTAGGTTCGGATGTTCTGAAGGACGTATGCAAACTGACGAGCTGGAAGGGGAGTACCTCCACAATAGCATGGCCATAGACATCAGGATTGAGCTCGAGCAAGAGGTTGCATACTGCTACTGCTCGGGGTATGCCCAGATCCTCCCCTGCAACGATAGAGTAGTATTCACCACAGAGTGGTAGAGTCTTACTCCGGACGAAGAAGTTCTGCCCGAGGTCTCGTTCGGACACAGTGAGGTCGTCTACTACGGTGAAGTTGCCGACTCCCGGTAGCACCTATGATGACTGAGTTGCAACTAGGCATGTAGGAAAAGGCATTACTAGGTTCTTCAACGTCTCGGACACCACCGATGTCGACCCTAGCGCCAGGATCTGATGGGAGCCATATTACTATGCATAGGTGTCTGGTAGAGTAGCATACTTTGGAGTCCATCAACGCCCTCTGTCCATGCCCTCCCCACAGCCGTATCTGTCTATCGTATTTGTCATCAGTGGCCATCCCTTATAGACAACTACTACGACCTTTTACCACCCCTGGTGATAACTCAAGATCAAAAGAGTAAATGTCAAGCTTGCGACTGGTTATGAATGGCTCGCCGTCATGCACTACTTACCGATCATGAAACAGTGGGGGCTCTAAGAAGGCCTTTGAGATTAGGTACAGCCATCGGAGAAGTTACTACGACTCTACGAAATGTCGTAGAGGAAGGCAGAGAAGCACGACCCCGACGTGAAACAGAGAAACCAGACCAATGCCGAGGACCTCAGGATCAATGCAACTAAATGCCAGCAAATAACACTATATATCTAGGAGCTTGAGAGCTGCCAGTAAGTTCGCGAGGACGCTCTTATCAGCGATACGCGATCCGGGCAGTAGTTTTCGAATTGATGATGATGGAGAGTCTCCATCTCTCGTGAGAGCACGAGGAATACCATGCGGTGTCTACTCTTGAAAAAAAGGTGATAAAAAGAGCAGCTCCTCGGGGACAACTCAGCTCCCCTCTCATCACAACAGTCCCAATGGTAATAGACTCTTAGAACTGCATATGAGCTCTTGACGGGAGCGTGATTGTCATAGAGTATCACGCAATAGGGCATGAGATGCGACCATGAGCAGATGACTTACATATTATAGGGAAGTAGGAGTTGATCTGAGCGATAAAAGGGAGGTAGCCGATCAGCACAGTTGGGCCTTACGTCTAGGAAAATACATAGAAGCGGATGAATGTACCACCGATGACTGCCAGGACCACCAAAGCCGTCTGGAAGGCCGCAGTGGTCAATGCATGGCTTACTAGCCTAAGAATATAACCCTTAGGGTAGAACGATGTAGCGACTAGGCGTGGACCACTTAGAGATGCGTACACTATCCCACGACTGCGTTCTCCTCACCTACTAGTCGAGGCGTTACCACAACTCCCTGAATTGGCGTGTGTATTGTCCAAGGGGCTCCCTTCTAAGGATTCACCAGAAGGATGTAGGAACATCGGTCTTACACTGTGACACCGTATACCGAGAGTTTTGCTATTGTCGGGGAAGTTCACCGAAATAACTGATGTATGAGGACGGCTCTTCTCGTCGGGCGGCGTGCTATACAATTTCAGACGGAGGAGCTCGCCCGAGGGTTGCTCGATCGTATCGATTTTCCACGGTGAACAGTGCAGTACGATAAGAGGGCACACAGTAAATTTCCAATGCCTATCTGTTGACCCATGGACCTGTGCTACTACTACTTGCGTTGGGAGCTTGTCGTCGCCTCCTCCTCCACTAGTGCAGGGTAAAGTGAATGCCCTATCGCCGGTTACTACAGCCTGCTGATAGTAGCGAAATCCAACACTACAATCGCCCTCCATCTGCTCTTGCTGCAATGGTGATGTGATATGCTGCAACATAAACTTTTCATGCAACTTGCAGGACAAGCGCAAGATCTCTTTGGGAAGATTGCAACACTCGCAGTGAAGGACGCGACGTGAGATTCCTCGTAGTAATTTCCAAACTTAGTGGGCGTAAGCGTCGATCACAACAGGCCAGAGACGAGCTCCCTGATGGACCGAGGGAGAGGAACGATGGATATAGCCGTATATCTCCCAGGAAAGGAAATGCGGATATGCATACTGACGGGTTCACTACCGCATATGCCTTGCTACGCCTGTCGAGGTCGACACGTCTAAGCGCTTGTCCATCTGAGGAAGATAACGTATCGGCATTATGTCCTTGGTTTACCTTTCCAACTAACTGGCGAGAATATGAGCACTTCCCTTGTCGTGACCATCAGCCACGTAGTTGAGCAGTTGAGCTCGTGCTGAAATCGGTCGGCAGCAATGGCTACTCTCGGTCTATGATAGTTACCTCTCTTTTCCCTCCTCTCCTCTATGGTCGTGTCTGAAGTTTCCGAGATATTCCCAAGGGACAGTCTACATGAAGGTCAGCATGTCACCAAGTCGGTCCGGCGATTCCGTATCGTACGGAACCTGGACATTGCGTTCCACTCGCTGCATAGGGAGACTAATGTCCCTTGGGACGAGCCTCTATTCGAACCCAGTCCACCCATGATCCGAGTAAGCCCAGGCGTGCGTTCTCTCCAAGTGCTCGATCATGATGTGGTTCAGTTCGCTCACTACCATGGGATGGATAAGCTGAGCATGACATTGTCGTTGCGGAATAAGGACACTGTGTCGAGGCGTGTGCAAATTCTACCTCCCCAAGTGGACCACTTCAAGGTACATACCATTCCTATTGATCCTCCTGCTGGGTAAGCGATCTCAGGTTACTCGTAAGAGCGGCAAGGATCGATACGATCTCGTAGCCCCCGGCATGGAAGTGTCGTTTCTCATCAAATTTCATCCCGATACCCGAGCTGATTATTGTCATGATCTGGAAGTCGTCACCGAGCGAGAGATATTCATAGTCCCTATACGAGCCTTCGCGGGCGTGCCAAAGCTCGAGGTTCCTCGACGACTCGATTTCGGCAATGTCGGTTGAGAGTGTACCGTCCCGTGAATCACGCGTGCTTTGACTGTAGGTCTTAGTAAAACACGGCGAGTCTCGCGTGGTATATGTGAGGAACGTTGGCGATGTAGCTGCTCAGTACTCCGTCCATTTAGGCCCCGACGAACGCTCTCTCCAAGGTATGTCCCTACCCGGCGTTCATGAGTTGGTCTTATCGTAATCAGATTCAATTTCTGATGTATTTTACTGCATCTCGGGCGGCAGCGGTTTCGTAGAAGCGGGTGAGGGTGTTCAGCTGGAGCTGGGTTTCAGGCCGACTGCTTTGGAACACTACTGTGGGACTGTTGCTATTCGGTGAGTTCAATGACAAGCCCATTCGTTACTGAACCAGCTTAGGTATTTCAACCCAGGGGAGACCAATTGGTCGCTACCGAGCGAAGACCATCGGACCAGCGGAACTCAGACGAGCATTGTAGAGTGCGAGGGGACAGGAGTCACTGGCGACGTTGAATTCAGCGCCAGAAGTATTCAAATGGACAATACCTACATCGCACTAAGTACGGTTTGTGGGAGCGACCGAAATGGTCGGAAAGTGGTTCTCGTTAAGGTACGCGGAAAAGTTTTGTCATCAGCAATAATTCGGATGTTATCGTCGAATTTTCGTGGCGGGCCTTTGCAAGTGACCAGAAGGATGCAGAGGAGAGGGAGAAGGTGTTTGTCCAGCTTGGGCAAGAGCAGACTGAGGAGCAGCTCTATACCCTCGCACTATGCACTGCTGCTGCTGAGG
>NW_003215307.1:0-1237 GCF_000006405.1 Perkinsus marinus ATCC 50983
CTAGATTCTGTGAACTATAGAGTTGGGAGCGTGGACGAGACTTGAGGGTTCATGTCAGCGATTGCTGAACTTTGGTGTCTCGAATATCATATCCATGGCTATTTTGATCCAGTTCAAACATACACCTAGATTCTGTGAACTATAGAGTTGGGGAGCGTGGACGAGATTTGAGGGTTCATGTCAGCGATTGCTGAACTTTGGCGTCTCGAATATCATATCCATGGCTATTCTGATACAGTTCAAACATACACCTAGATTCTGTGAATTATAGAGTTGGGGAGCGTGGACGAGATTTGACCGTTCATGTCAGCGATTGCTGAACTTTGGTGTCTCGAATATCATATCCATGGCTATTCTGATACAGTTCAAACATACACCTAGATTCTGTGAATTATAGAGTGGGGGAGCGTGGACGAGATTTGAGGGTTCATGTCAGCGATTGCTGAACTTTGGTGTCTCGAATATCATATCCATGGCTATTTTGATACAGTTCAAGCATACACCTAGACTCTGTGAATTATAGAGTGGGGGAGCGTGGACGAGATTTGAGGGTTCATGTCAGCGATTGCTGAACTTTGGTGTCTCGAATATCATATCCATGGCTATTTTGATACAGTTCAAACATACACCTAGATTCTGTGAACTATAGAGTTGGGGAGCGTGGACGAGACTTGAGGGTTCATGTCAGCGATTGCTGAACTTTGGTGTCTCGAATATCATATCCATGGCTATTCTGATCCAGTTCAAACATACACCTAGATTCTGTGAACTATAGAGTGGGGGAGCGTGGACGAGATTTGAGGGTTCATGTCAGCGATTGCTGAACTTTGGCGTCTCGAATATCATATCCATGGCTATTCTGATACAGTTCAAACATACACCTAGATTCTGTGAATTATAGAGTTGGGGAGCGTGGACGAGATTTGAGGGTTCATGTCAGCGATTGCTGAACTTTGGTGTCTCGAATATCATATCCATGGCTATTCTGATACAGTTCAAACATACACCTAGATTCTGTGAATTATAGAGTGGGGGAGCGTGGACGAGATTTGAGGGTTCATGTCAGCGATTGCTGAACTTTGGTGTCTCGAATATCATATCCATGGCTATTCTGATACAGTTCAAGTACACACCTAGATTCTGTGAACTATAGAGTTGGGGAGCGTGGACGAGATTTGAGGGTTCATGTCAGCGATTGCTGAACTTTGGTGTCTCGAATATCATATCCATGGCTATT
>NW_003204791.1:0-1292 GCF_000006405.1 Perkinsus marinus ATCC 50983
AGCATATACATTTATCTGGTTGCGATTCCGGAACCTAGTATCACTCGTAGAATACCGCTAATTGTGTTTGGTAATCTAAAGCCTAGCCCTAGAGCCACCGCACTGGCTCGAGTGCAGCGTATACACTCATCTGATGACAGTTCCGGAACTTAGTATCAATTGTGGAATATTGGTAACTGTGTTGGATAGTTTGAATCCGAATCATAGATCCACCACACTGGCTCAAGTGCAGCATATACACTTATTTGGTTACAGTTCCGTAACCAAGTACCACTTGTAGAGTATCGGTAATTGCGTTTGGTTATTAGCCGAGTTATAGACCCACTGCTGTGTCTCAACTATAGCATATACATTTATCTGGTTGCGATTCCGGAACCTAATATCACTCGCAGAATCTCGGTAATTGTGTTTGGTAATCTAAAGCCGAGCCCTAGAGCCACCGCACTGGCTCAAGTGCAGCGTATACACTCATCTGGTGACAGTTCCGGAACTTAGTATCACTTGTGGATTATTGGTAACTGTGTTGGATAGTTTGAATTCGAATCATAGATCCACCGCACTGGCTCAAGTGCAGCATACACATCTATCTGGTTACAGTTCCGGAACCAAGTATCACTTGTAGAGTATCGGTAATTGTGTTTGGTTATCTGAAGCCGAGTTATAGATCCACCGCAGTGTCTCAACTATAGCATATACATTTATCTGGTTGCGATTCCGGAACCCAGTATCACTTAAGAATCCTTGCTAACTGTGTTGGATAATTTGAATCCGAATCATAGATCCACCGCACTGGCTCAAGTGCAGCATATACATTTATCTGGTTACAGTTCCGGAACCAAGTATCACTTGTAGAGTATCGGTAATTGTGTTTGGTTATCTGAAGCCGAGTTATAGACCCACCGCTGTGTCTCAACTATAGCATATACATTTATCTGGTTGCGATTCCGGAACCTAGTATCACTCGTAGAATATCGGAAATTGTGTTTGGTTATCTAAAGCCGAGCCCTAGATCCACCGCAGTGTCTCAACTATAGCATATACACTCATCTGGTTACAGTTCCGGAACTTAGCATCACTTGTGGAATAGTGGTAACTGTGTTGGATAATTTAAATCCGAATCATAGATCCACCACACTGGCTAAAGTGCAGCATATACACTTATCTGGTTACAGTTCCGGAACCAAGTATCACTTGTAGAGTATCAGTAATTGTGTTTGGTATCTGAAGCCGAGTTATAGATCCACCGCAATGTCTCAACTATAGCATATACATTCATCTGGTTGCGATCCGGA
>NW_003204082.1:0-1146 GCF_000006405.1 Perkinsus marinus ATCC 50983
CCGCTGGCTAGGCTCGCCAGCTAGAGAGCTTGTGCTTGCAGGCACAAGCAGCCACTGCCTGCGGTACAAACACGTATGCCTGGGGTAGACGCCAATCATAGGCAATGCATGATACGGTATGGGTGGTTGGTTTCCGAGGTTTATAGAATAACTCCCCCAGGGGGGTTATTCGTAAGCCCCGAGGTGATTTAGTGGGGGTTTATAAGATGGGAGTTCATTTTCTCGAGAATCGCGAGAATCCAATGAGCCTGCGTATCCATGCTACCTGTAGAAGTTGTGACGCCTGTCCCATTTGCTCTTTTATTTTAAGCTTTGTATAAACGCTAAGGCTAGTGATCGAATTATTGCCTTGTTGCATGAGTATTGCTATAATCTGTTTTGCCCTTTAGTATGTCTGAGCAGCTGAGTTCTCAATCCGCGGCGAATCACAACAACATTGGTACCCTTCAGCAGGATGTTAACGTGCACACTACGGACGTGGTTTCTGGTTCTCAGCCAGGCTTGGCTACTACTGGGCGGGATCATCCTGCCAGGATGAGACTTCTCATCGTGAGAGGTCTAGATCGCCTGGGGTTGTCTTAGATGCAAGCATGGCTCGTCGTTTGCTTTCTGAGAAGCTTGGTGTTGAGCGTGATTTGTTGGTGTTTATGACCTCTACTGAAGCTAATACTCTAATAGACTCAGTTGACGATTTGTCCACTCGCTTGGCGCTGCGAAGGTTCTTCGCTTCTTCGCCAGAAGCGTCTCCAATTTCTGTCGAGAGCTTGCTCTGACTGGTCAGTTGTATGGTTTGAACAGTGAGACGATGTTTCGTTATGTTCTTGGGTATCTATCCAGTACTGTGAAATCTGAGTTGTATGACTTTCTGGAGCTACAGGCCCTGTAGTCCTGTAGTACAGGGTCTACTCATGGGAGCAGACTCAGTGGCCAGACTTGTCAAGGCCCAACAGTATCTGGTTGGCACTTAATGGTATTACTAATGATGCCGTGAGGTATCGTGCTCGTCTCGTACGGTGTGTTCAAGGGGACACAGAGTATGGGGAGCTATGTGAGCCGTCTTCGTGCTCTGTTGGTAGAGGGTCGCTGAATAGGCATCCAGACGAGTCCATCAGAAACCCTGGCGAGATTCACCGAGGGTATGCGTCC
>NW_003215737.1:0-1560 GCF_000006405.1 Perkinsus marinus ATCC 50983
AACACGTAGACGTCGTCTTTCAATTAATTTGAGTATCCATTGCTTGAGATCGTGTTCGCGGAACATGCTCGTATCACTGTCTGTGTACTATAGATGGACAGCGTAACGTTTTTTACGGTTTACGTTACGGTGTGCGTAACGTAAGCAGTTTACGGCTACGGAAAGACCTTACGACTTAACGGTTGGTGCTGAACTGCTTTTTTGGAATTGTGGCGGGAACATTCTCTGTATTACATTCCATGATAGCTCAAATAGTTGTTAAACTCATTTCTTGTGGCTCGGATCAAACCGAACCGCTGAGAGAGTAACATTTGGTTTAGAATTTACCACTCGCCTTATCAAATTCCGTCCGTCTTACTCCCAGGCTGACCCGGAACTGCCAAGCCGGCCCCGTCTACGCATGCGCATTCACATGAAATAGATTTAGGCGACTTGAATTGTCCTCGATTTTTCCTCTGCATCTCCGTAAACCCGTTAAGGCGCCGTAATTTTACGGGACGGGGCTTGAATCGTAACCGTAAAAGTGAGTCGTAACGATCCGTAACGTAATTCTGCCCATCTATACTGGGTACAACTGAACACAAAACAATGGCTGCAACAACAATAATTGTCCGACGACAATCAAAATAATGTAACGGTCGGCAAGACTGTCACTCAAAGGCAAGCTTCTTTAAGTAAAGGGATAATACACGAGTGAGCTTTCGCTAACTTCAACCAAACGTTCCTCACCAGCAACAGTCGCATCAGTCGAGTTAGAAGGCGAATCAGGACAGTGGTGCCTCTGAGGCCAATATGATGATGAAGTAGAAGGTTCATCGAATCAACCTCACCTTTATCGAGTCCAATCCCTGCGAATCCATCACAAAGCCGTAGCACTTGATGTAATCCTCCGGGCTGAGCTTCGAGTTTATCAACCAAGCTGAACGATCTGCGAGCAGCTCAATTCATGAACAAGCTGAGACCTCTGCAGCTACCTTCTTCTGGTGGTTGCTTAACATGCTTAAACTCGCCGCTTGCCCGCATGCCCATAGTCTGAGAATCTGATGGGCCGCTCATGCGGTTTTCCTGCGGCTCGATGGAGTGCCTACGAACATCCGTTATACCAAAAAACACAGTGCAAAGCCAAGCAGAGACTTTTCCGTCCGAAAATGACCATCCTTCGGACGCAAAAAAAATAAACACTTCACAATCAGCTGCAAAAGTATCAAAATTTCACTTTCGCGGGGGCCACAGAAATCAGAGAATAAATTATATGTAAAACTCCACGGTGAAACATCGTCTTCAGTAACTCACCGGCTATTCAATTCGTGCCGTTGCCGTTTCGGTGAGACACTTCTCGAACGGGACTGACAAATATAGTAAACCTTGAAGAATGAGCAGACTTTGGTGGGCTTACTGTTGATGACAAAAAGTGTTTCCGGAATTTCAGAATGCATCCTTCTAGCTCATCCTTCGAATACGGCCATGTGCTACACGTACCTACTCATGGAACCAACAACGTTACTTTGGATGAATTGCAAGAGGATGATGATCCTTACGACAGTTTGGTTCCCGACCATC
>NW_003209436.1:0-1472 GCF_000006405.1 Perkinsus marinus ATCC 50983
TCGGGCATATCTCGGGTGGCATAGGGACCCCACAAACATATCTCGGGCATGTCTCGAGGTGGCATAGGGACCCCACAAACCGATCTCCCGCATATCTCGAGGTGGCATAGGGACCCCACATACCGATCTCGGGCATATCTCGGGTGGCGTAAGGACCCCACAAACCGATCTCCCGCATATCTCGAGGTGGCATAGGGACCCCACATACCGATCTCGGGCATATCTCGGGTGGCATAGGGACCCCACAAACCGATCTCCCGCATATCTCGAGGTGGCATAGGGACCCCACATACCGATCTCGGGCATATCTCGGGTGGCATAGGGACCCCACAAACCGATCTCCCGCATATCTCGAGGTGGCATAGGGACCCCACATACCGATCTCGGGCATATCTCGGGTGGCATAGGGACCCCACAAACCGATCTCCCGCATATCTCGAGGTGGCATAGGGACCCCACATACCGATCTCGGGCATATCTCGGGTGGCATAAGGACCCCACAAACCGATCTCCCGCATATCTCGAGGTGGCATAGGGACCCCACATACCGATCTCGGGCATATCTCGGGTGGCATAAGGACCCCACAAACCGATCTCCCGCATATCTCGAGGTGGCATAGGGACCCCACATACCGATCTCGGGCATATCTCGGGTGGCATAGGGACCCCACAAACCGATCTCCCGCATATCTCGAGGTGGCATAGGGACCCCACAAACCGATCTCGGGCATATCTCGAGGTGGCATAGGGACCCCACATACCGATCTCGGGCATATCTCGACGCGGCATAGGCGCCCCCACGAAGCGATCTAAGACATATCTTGACGTGGCATAGCTGCCCCGGAAATTCCACAGAAAATCTTAGCCAGGGCGAAATAGTCCTCTCCTAGGCGGCTCAAGTTCCATTCTCGCACATCAGCACGCACGCGCATCTCGATGTCACTCGCCAAGCAAAGGCGAGATGAGCGAGAATCCTCCATCCAATATGGTCGGCATTCCTAGGTCGAGTCGTATCGCACGACTCAAGCAGTCGTGAAGGCCGGGGTCATCTTTGGAAACATTGTTCTACAAAAAGCATATGATCATTTTCCATGCTATCTATGATGGGAGTCGCCAAGAAATCCTCCCATCGCGCAGAGAAAAGCTCTCCGGTCGTATTGTAGAACGAACGGGAAGAAGCTGACATGTCCATAGCTACAAATCAGCACCAGCAGCCGCATCACACCACGACGAAGGATGAAATCCCAAACACAAAGACGGTTACGTTCTGGAGAGATACAAGGTGAACTAGATGCTATGTCCCATCTGTTGGAGGCGAATGAACGGTTTGGGATCAAGCAATACAAAACCTGTATGACTCTACAGCAACAGTGCTACCAATGAGATAAACACGAGCAAATTCAGCTGAGAGAAGTAACTGTACAAACAATTACGGTGAGCCGAATGAAAGATTTGTGGTGAGCCGCTGCAGT
>NW_003204449.1:0-1537 GCF_000006405.1 Perkinsus marinus ATCC 50983
CGCAGGAGCACGTGATAGGAAGATCATTTCGTCTGTACGACCAAGTACTCAGATCGACGAATGTGGGGATCATAGCTTGGGCAGGTATGCCATTCGAGTACCGGTGTTCAATACAAGCCAGAGTTTGGGCAGTAATATAATACACCTCGTTGAATTACCGTAGCTACTTCGGTCAGGACATTGGTCTCGAACTCATGCTTCTTGAAAATCGACTGAACCGAGGTAAACATTGGAATGGCATAGCTGCCCCTCTGAGGAAGTCGAGCTCGCTGATGCTGAGTCAAGCCTTCAGAGGGTGTAGCATTAACATCATCGAGGGGGATTCAGTTTCATATTGCAATTGAAAATGTACTCTCTACTTCATCGCGTCATTTCTCTCATTGGAATATTGAGGTTTTATCGTCTTGGCTGTGTGAACGGTTACAAAGATAGTCTTGTATAATCGGAGACTGATTCGAATGCATCGGACTTCAGTGACTAATTCGAGTGAATTGGACTTCAGTGATTCTCGCGATATATAGATATATGATGATATCAGACCTCCTTGTGACCTTTTAAAGGATTTGCCTCCGTTAATTGGGAGCCCTCGAGACACGATCGACTTCGACATTGAGCGAAGCAGAGAATGATATCACTCCGTGGGGAGTCTCCACCAAGGATCCTAGAGAAATTCTTTGAGTGAATCGTATTTCTGGCTGCTAGATTGTAGCCTCTCCCAAATGAGCTCGCTTGGTTTCTCCCATGACGAATGAGTTATGAGCTCGTTGTGCTTGTTCCTCAACAATCATGAGCTCTCGCATCCTAACCTTCCGCTACGGTCCGTAGCATTCTCGGCTGATGCGGGGGAGCTTCATCTACAAGCGTGATGGTCCCGATTCTCTCACGATGACCTTCAACACCACTAGGGATGGCCTTAGGCAGTTCACTATCCAGAGTAGTCATCGATACCAAGATGATTGGCTCCAGCTCCGCGAAGATGATGAGTACCATGGTATCCTCCACGAGTTCCCTGAGTCTGGCCCTTGTGCCTATCGTGGTAATCTCGAGTTCGCGATGCGATGCGATGTGAAAGCCGAACGACTCTATTGACGCAACTCTTTCGATCAATACTCATTCACTCGTTATCAAGATCGCATGCGATACCGCGGGTTAGTCAAAATGCGGTTCATTAAACACTTCAAAGCTTCATTCCAAAATGTCTTCACACACTCGGGCTGGAAGTAGCCTGAGAATCGGCCACCTCAGCCGTTGTCGCTGAGGCTTCGGTGGTGACATCAACGTTGGTGGTGGCACTGATAGTAGTGACTGGGAAGTCAGCTGTAGTCGCGAGATCAGTGGCGACGTCGTCTGTTGTAGTAGCAGCGAATGTGGTGGATGAGGCCTCTCCAGTAACATCCGGCGATGTGGTTACTTCCGGGGGAGCTGCTGTGCTGGTCGTTTGTGCAACAGTGGTAGGCTCGACAGGAGCGTCGGTAGTAACATCAGCCGCATCGGCTGTAGTTACCATTCCGGTAGTGTCAACAGCAACAGAAGTGGC
>NW_003206990.1:0-1179 GCF_000006405.1 Perkinsus marinus ATCC 50983
AATTCACTGTCTCATGGTATGATATATTCCACGAACTGAAGCAGCTCGGCGGCAGCATTTTGCCGAATTTATAATTTCGATCAGGCCAAATTCAGCGCAAAGACAACATTCTATGGGTGCTACTGCTTCTACCAATTGTGCGCGATTTCACGTGACACGTGTCACACTGTGCCCAGCTAGCGCCTAACGCAACTAATCTGAGCAACTGAAAGTAATCTATGCAACCCATGCTAATCTGAGCCACTTCTGCAAATCCGAGCAATGACTCCTATTCTACGCCAATCGGCTATGCCATGCAACTCGGTTTCTGTAAGCTCAGATTCACATGTCATCGACAAAGATGAGTGAAATCGCAGTGCGATTGTCTGACTAGATCGGATCTAGTAGATCCCAGATTTCAGGTATACTAGTTACCAACACGATAAGCAGTTCAGCATGAAAAAGATAGTGGAAAGGTCATTACAAGTGTCGAACATTAGGAGCATGCAAGCTACGCTCATTGAATCATAATAGCGATTGATACCCGCTATCGCTTGTGTCGCTCGCTTCACGGGAATCAACACCACACCCCGAGGTGCGAGAATCTGGCCATTCCAGAACATCGACCATATCTTGTCCTTGTCAGATATTATGCATGGTGATGATAATGATGAAGGCGGTCTTTTCTCCTTCCAGATCTGAAGAGCGCCAAGGAGGGGCGGGTCCAAAACTAACAAGGCGAGCGTTTCGCTGCCGGACTTGAGCCAGTCTCATAAGCCCTACGTGTTGTTATGCTACTTTTATCTAGCGTTAGCTTGGATACGAGGGACTGCTGCAGGTTTAGATCAGCTGAATTGGAGAATCTGATCCGCGCATTGGTGAGTTCTCTCACACTGTTAGACTCACAGTTCCACAGCTTGAGTTTACCTCTCTTTAAGGGAAAGACTTGTGAATCACAAGTTGGGATACATGAGACTCCTCCGAGTAGGACGACCACTTTATGAACATTGTACAGTTCTAGCCAGTGGAACATCCGGGAAGTGGTGATATGACGTCTGAGTCGCTCAGTTGCAGAGCGAGCAAAGCGATCGGGATGAATCGATAGTCCCCACCGCGTGCGTAGGAGTTACTTCTCCATAACCAGAGAGAGTTAGAGCACCGCCGAAGAACTAATCAGAAGAGGGATTGGCGGATATATCT
>NW_003211203.1:0-925 GCF_000006405.1 Perkinsus marinus ATCC 50983
TGGATCAGGATTAAAATTGGTAGTCACTACCAATCAGCGCGTCACTGTGGCGCGCTGATTGTAAGTCAGTTAGAGCTCTCTCTGTGTAAGCGTCCCTATAGATTCTTCCTCCCGGAATCTGGCACAGATTCTGCGTCTCTGAGGAGAGCCCCTGTCTTCAAGCTGTGAGGCTCTTCACCAACGAACCACAGTGGACCGCTTACCCACGTCAAGGTAGTAGTTGTAGTAAAATAGATAGGCCTTGAACTTCTACAGGTTCCCTCGACAAAGATGTGATAGAGGCTGCTCGGGATGATTATAATAATACGAGGATCGTCAAGATAGCTGCGTGAAGAGACCATCTCGACTGATCGATGTAATTTTTTTCATGTTGGCAAAAATTGCGATGATTTTCTTGGCTTTTCAGTGAAAAATTTTCACCACAACATCGTTTTGAGTCGAGTCTACCTGGTGCAGTAGAATAAGCGTTGCTCAGTTATTGCCCTTCCCGACAACGGTCTTTAAGAATGAGTGTATAATAAGCACAATCCCGTCGATAACTAACCGCTGTAGTCAGTATGTATGTACACGTTGCCCTTGCGTTAACTATGTGAGCAGATCCGCTTCGCCCAATATGAGTTACGGAACGTGAAGTAATGAACACAATTTTCAACTTTTCGGCGGCAATTTCATCGTAAAAGGCTTTCTTTGCATTATGCAGCCCGTAGTGTTACACACTACCACGAGCCTCTAACATTAGGTCCTACTGTTAGAGGCTCGTGCTAAGTTAGTAACTGTTCCTGGACCAGTTACTAACTTAGCAGCTCGATAGAATCGTATAGATATCGGCACATCGTTATATGTGAACCCATCTCCAGGTCTGGATACAGTTGTTCCTCAACAAGTATTGGTTCCCTCCAACTTCTACTGCTTTCTGGAGCCCCCC
>NW_003210045.1:0-972 GCF_000006405.1 Perkinsus marinus ATCC 50983
TCTGCGAATCTTTGCTGCCTCGAAAAAATTACTCAACTTTCTCTCTCCACTCACGCCCGCCGCGATGTGCGCTGGTAGCTGAAAATGGTAATTTGCGTCACTATTTAGACATTGAACCACCTTCAATTCCGCGGTAGTATAGAGGTTAGTATTCCTGCCTGTCACGCAGGAGACCCGAGTTCAATTCTCGGCCGTGGAAGTGGTATTTCTGGACAAGGGCGTTTCACACATTTATGCGCGACCGTTTCTTTACTGATTTTTGCACCACTCTGCGAATCATTTGCTGCCTCGAAAAAATTACTCAACTTTCTCTCTCCACTCACGCCCGCCGCGATGTGCGCTGGTAGCTGAAAATGGTAATTTGCGTCACTATTTAGACATTGAACCACCTTCAATTCCGCGGTAGTATAGAGGTTAGTATTCCTGCCTGTCACGCAGGAGACCCGAGTTCAATTTTCGGCCGTGGAAGTGGTATTCCTGGACAAGGGCGTTTCACACATTTATGCGCGACCGTTTCTTTACTGATTTTTGCACCACTCTGCGAATCATTTGCTGCCTCGAAAAAATTACTCAACTTTCTCTCTCCACTCACGCCCGCCGCGATGTGCGCTGGTAGCTGAAAATGGTAATTTGCGTCACTATTTAGACATTGAACCACCTTCAATTCCGCGGTAGTATAGAGGTTAGTAGTCCTGCCTGTCACGCAGGAGACCCGAGTTCAATTTTCGGCCGTGGAAGTGGTATTCCTGGACAAGGGCGTTTCACACATTTATGCGCGACCGTTTCTTTACTGATTTTTGCACCACTCTGCGAATCATTTGCTGCCTCGAAAAAATTACTCAACTTTCTCTCTCCACTCACGCCCGCCGCGATGTGCGCTGGTAGCTGAAAATGGTAATTTGCGTCACTATTTAGACATTGAACTACCTTCAATTCCGCCGTAGTATAGAGGTTAGTATTCCTGCCTGTCAC
>NW_003202342.1:0-1071 GCF_000006405.1 Perkinsus marinus ATCC 50983
GAGGTTCCGGGGAAGTAACTTCCTCGACCTATTCTCAAACTTTAAATGGGCAAGATCCAGTAGTTACTTAATTGAACTATTGGGGTCAATGAGACGACTCTAAGTGGGCCATTTTTGGTAAGCAGAACTGGCGATGAGGGATGAACCTAACGCTCGGTTAAGGTGCTAAACTGCTCGCTCATCAGATACCACAAAGGGTGTTGGTCGATCTTAACAGCAGGACGGTGGTCATGGAAGTCGAAATCCGCTAAGGAGTGTGTAACAACTCACCTGCCGAATCGACTAGCCCCGAAAATGGATAGCGCTGAAGCGAGTGACCGATACCGGGCCATTGTTGCAAGATAATTGGCAACAATGAGTAGGAGGGCGTGGGGGTTGTGAAGAAGCTTGGACGTGAGTCTGAGTGAAACAGCTTCCAGTGCAGATCTTGGTGGTAGTAGCAAGTATTCAATAAGAGAACATTGAAGGCCGAAGTGGGGAAGGGTTCCATGTGAACAGCACTTGGACATGGGTTAGCCGATCCTGAGAGACAGGTTAAATTCCATCGGATTGGAGCTTTGGCTCTGTTTCTCGAAAGGGAAGCTGGTTAGTATTCCAGCGCCGAGACGTGGATAATATGTGGCAACACAAGTGAACTCGGACACGCCATAGGGGACCCCAGGAAGCGTTGTCTTTTCTTTTTAACAGTTCGACTTACCCTGGAATCAGATCATCTGGAGATAGGGTTTTCGAACTGGAATAGCACCTTGTCTAACAGGGTGTCTGGAGTGTTCTCGCTGGCCCTTGAAAATCCGAGGGATAGATTTATTCGCACTCTCGATCGTACCCATAACCGCATCAGGTCTCCAAGGTTAGAAGCCTCTGGTCCGTACGACAAAGTAGATAAGGGAAGTCGGCAAAATAGGTCCGTAACTTCGGGAAAAGGACTGGCTCTGAGGTTTGGTATGTGGAACCTGGATTAATCGTTGGAGTCGAGCAGAGACTACTTGTTGCTCACGTGACTTGTGGACTCCTTGCTTGATACCTTCAATTGATCCAGGCTGCTTCGGCGCTCTGCATGCACTTAACAAA
>NW_003216060.1:0-1116 GCF_000006405.1 Perkinsus marinus ATCC 50983
AATCAATGATGTCTTGTATTCTATAAAAGAATTGTTGTTTAGTTCACTCTTCGTCCTTATTCATTTCAGGCTGCAGCTAGACGTTATTGAATTAGAGAAGGAGGCTGACGACAGAGAAGAGCACAGCAAGTGGATGCTCGGTAGGGTCCGAAGGTCGGATGCCTTTGAGGTTGGATTTAGGTGAGATCGAACGACTTACAGAGTTGGTCTCGCATCGAGAGCGGCTCATACAAGCAGAGAAGGAGAATATTGGTACTCTTATGGAAGGGATAAGGAGGCAGAAAGAAGATCTTGATAAGGTATACAGGAAGGCTTTAGGAAAACATTAGTTAAGTTCGAGTATGACGAAACGTACCGTAGTCCTCCAATGAGACGTGCCTCGACCCATCTTTGAAACGTGGACTTCGTAGTACTGAACTTGAGTACAGATTAGTTTTGTATTTTCACGGCGTAGTGTTTTTTGATGCCTTTCAGTTGCTCAAACATAACGCGTGTAATCGGGCGCGGATTGAAGCTGCCGACTCTGATGTGGGCTACTCAGTGGTGGAAAGGTTGGAATTGCATTTGACGGTTTTTTCATCAGATTTTACAGCTACGTCAAGAGGCTGCTGAGCTTGAGTCGGAGCTTAGGGCAGAGGATCATACTCTGCAGGACTTGAGGGAAAAGAAGAATAAGATGGAGCGCCGATTCAGGCACGACCGACGAACCCTGATAGCATGCTCACGATCATATGGTGTTAGTGCCGAGCGAGAGACAAGGGAGAAGCACAGAGAGTATCAAGAGGAGCTCATGGACCTGCAGAATAAGAATCGCGAAGCACGGGTGCGTCTATTGGACCTATTCCGTATCTTTAAGACTTGAACCTTAGATATTCCTAGCTGATAGAGAGGCGAAATTGGAGAGGAATCGTCGTTGCATTTCTGCCAGTGAGATCGTGGCACTCTCTGAAGGCTCAGATGAGAGCAAGGAGAAGTAGGACGAGGACGACGATTATCCATTTTCTTGTTATGATCTCCTTAGCCATCGGTCCTGCCGCTTTGAGGAGGATACTGCAATAGTAAACAACTGCCTCGATCGTGGTCGGGAGAAGTATCTCAAGGAGATACTCTCCATGA
>NW_003208019.1:0-1533 GCF_000006405.1 Perkinsus marinus ATCC 50983
TTCAGATACACTTGCTCTACGGCAACGCTGAGGTGTACGTCTTCAATCCTCACGAACTGAGATTCCAATGCATAACTTTTCTACCAGGAGAAGAAGGTCGTCTGCGCTACAAATGGACCTCGTCAGCTAGGACCATGAGTGCTCTGTAGTTCACTCTAAGCGGCGTCCTCTTATCTATTCATATGCTTCCATGTTGTCGTCCCTAGGTATACGACATCGAACCCTCGTAGTGCCTCTAGGGGTATATACTGGTCCTTGCCGCTCAAATATGACGTCAGCCGTCCATCGATTGCCCAAGCCGGTGAGATGATCCTTCCTATGAAGCGCCTACTGTCATTCCCAGGGTCCGTGATCCAGCAGAGTCTCATCCCACCGACGAGGGCCGCCTGCTCATCCGAGGTTGCATCCCACTGTTGTGACGGCAACGTCGTGAAGGCCGCTGAAAGTGCCAATTCAGTCTACTGGCTCCTCTCCAGCGGGATAGTCCTCCATGCAACAGATCGCCATCTTCTGCCTCGTGTCAAGCCTGAAGGACTTGTCTTAGAGAGCATGCCTATCACGGATCTTGCCAGATGGTTCAGTCGCATCACTGAGGCCGATGCTCGGACGCTAGTGAATGACTCAGTCTTGGCACCTTTAGTGCGGCTCCTACGAATACCCTATAAAGTTCGAACGATAGCCGCGGGGTGGAAGCATGCCCTGTTCGTGCTCTGTGAGGAGGATAGAGTTTTCGGAATTGGTGACAGCAGTCTGGGTCAGCTGGGTCTGGGTGACCAACAATTGTATGCTGCTGTCCCTACTGAGGTCAGCAACTTACGTAGCAAGGCTGTCAAGGACGTTGCTTGTGGCGGTGCATTCTCCCTCTGCTTGTGTCGTGATGGTTCCGTATTGTCCTTTGGCAGTGGTCACAGGGGGCAGTTGGGTTGTGGTGGAGATGTGAAACTATCGAGGATTCCCCTCTGTCTGCCCCTCCCTGACAGGGCTTTCCTCATCGCGTGTGGTCCAGAGACGGCTTGTGCATTCACCGCGTCCAGCAACCTGTTCGTATGGGGGGTTTTTCCCCAACTTCAAGTTGGAATGGTAGAGATCCCTATTGGTCATGGCTTAGAAGCTCCTCTCCGTCGTGACATCAGAGCGACCACGAATGTCACATCAGTTTTTGATCATTTTGTACCACGAGGGGTTCTTACAAAGGAGTCGTCTCTGCTCTCACGAAGGAGCATTGACCGAATCGCGATAACTCATTCATCCCTCTTTCTCGCCTTCACAGCATACAAGGATTAATTACCGCCGTCTACATCTAGCCTACCACAGCTCGGTAGTCCCTCCTCCATGTAACATAGACTTTCTTGTGTGGACATGTAGCCTTATATTGCGTTGCTGATTAACGGACTTCCAATCTAATTACTCGTAGTGGGCCTCTGAATACGTCAGCTGGGTAGAAGTCTCCTCACCGTCTCCCTCTTAGTTGCAGTAGTACTGTATTTGCGACCGGTGATCATATGCGCTGTTGTAAGTCGCGCGCGCCCTAAA
>NW_003199395.1:0-1358 GCF_000006405.1 Perkinsus marinus ATCC 50983
CTTTTCGAGCTTCCGCCTATCTGTCCGGCTCACGT
The DNA here is from genome assembly GCF_000006405.1 of Perkinsus marinus ATCC 50983. NCBI lineage: Eukaryota > Perkinsozoa > Perkinsida > Perkinsidae > Perkinsus > Perkinsus marinus. The sequence continues at coordinate 36 of NW_003199395.1, forward strand.
GCGAGCCCTTCCTAGCTGATCGTTCATCTGCATACTTATTAGTTGCAAATCATGCTCACTCTTCTCGGTGCCGTCAGCTACTTCCTTGGTAGACCTAGCGTTACCGAAGTCCCTCGTGATTCTGTGTGGTGTGAAATCTTCCCTCCCCCTACGGAAAAGCTAGAGGAACCCCAGACGCGCAGTGAAGCCTTCTGTGCTGTTATACTGGGGGGAGAGGAAGGTCGTCCCGAACGGCTACTCTTACATGAGATTGAATACAATGAGAAGGCCGAACCGGTTACCCGCAGTACTAAGAACTGTATAGTAACTCAAGAGGGTCTCGATCGAGATTGCTTACCAGACTCTGTGAAAAGAGGAAAAGAAAACAAGCTCAATTTCGAATTCAAACAGGGCAGCACTCCGGACGAAAGTAGAGAAATTGTGGTAGGAAAGAAGACATATATTCTCAAGTTGCTGAGACCGTTGAACGACGAGGAGCAGCCGTGGGATGAGCGTCAGGGACGTATGACTCACATCCCTCTGGTCTACTCGAGTACCGAGCCCGCCATCTCCCTGTTCAAGCCTGAGCGTCAAGATAAGTGGTATTCCAAAACTGATGATAGATGGGAATCCCTACCGATCAATGGGAGGGGCGATGCTCACCAGGAAGCGGACAGAGGAACGGTGGCATTTGTAGAGGTGGAAACGAGAGCTAAAGACAGAACGAAAACCACAGAGGTGATCGCTATCGTGGAGAATGCGGGAAAATATGCAATTCTTCGACGGGAACGGTTACAGCATAGCATTCATGCCATCGCGCAGGACTACAAGTGAGTCGTTCTTGATAATAGATATGTTCAGGATTGATTCTAGGATGGTTTTAAAATCGATATTCTATATCAAGATGATATTCAAATTTAATGATGTAATGGAGTTTCACGACTACCCGTTTTACGTGAAGTGGCGTCGTAAAACTCGTGGTGAAAAACGCGATATTCGCGGTCTGTAGTAGTCGTCGTGAAATATGTTTTTCACCAGCGTTTTTCATATTACGAGTGAACTCCAATGATCGCGACATTTAATGATATTTAATTTCTTTATCAATACTTAAAATGATATTTAAGATTTCGGATTTCACTATACATATTCTATATCAATGACAGTACACCAAATGGCATTTGGTTTTTCGACATCTGGACAGATTTCGAGTCATCTCGGAAACTCACGGCTGACGGAATCGACGATCAAATGATATCTGATAGAATGAAATTTCGATAGAAACTGTCTTAAATTTGATATCCAGATTATTGCATTCCTCATCGAGAAAATTATTATAATTCCTTC
>NW_003205966.1:0-1260 GCF_000006405.1 Perkinsus marinus ATCC 50983
CACATTTTTCTTACCTGGTACATATTTCACTATGAACGAATACGCCTGCATGGCCAAAAGCCATCGCTCCAGCTTCTTTGAGCCGGCCTTAGCTAGCCAAGTCAAGGGCTCGTGGTCTGTGTATACCGTAACCGTCAAGGGGTAGCCGATATGGTAGTGTTGGAAGTAAATCAGGGCTTGTAGGATACCGTATGCTTCCTTCTCGTATGTATGCCAATTGAGCTGGGAGCCCGTCAACGTCCTACTGAAAAATCCCAAGGGCCTTCCTTCTTGCATAAGGACAGCTCCAATGGCATAGTCGCTTGCATCAGTATAGAGCTCGAAGGGGGTACCGAAATCAGGGTAAGCTAGGAAGGGCAGGGCTGCGAGACGAAGTTTGAGGGCCCGGAAGGACTCCTCTTGCTCTTGTCCCCAGTAGGTATCCAAAGCCAAAGTTTCACTTCCGACCTCCGACACCAGCCGTTGAATTGGTCGTGCCACGTCCGAGAAGTTAGGGACGAAGTTACGGTAGTAGCCGGCGAGACCCAAAAAGGACCTTACTTCTGCAACATTACCGGGGCGAGGCCATCTTAAGATTGCCTCTACCTTAGTCGGATCAGGTCTCATACCGTTCCCGTCAAAAATGTGTCCTAAATAGGGCACAGAAGGGCAACCGAACTCGCACTTCTCGGCGGACAACGTCAAGCCCCACGCACGCAGGCGTGCGAAGACTTGTCTCAAATGGTCTTCGTGAGTCTCAGCATCGGGCGAGAACACGAGGATGTCGTCTAGATAGACCCGAACAAAGGGTAGTCCATTAAGTACTTGGTCCATCAGACGTTGAAAGGTGGCTCCAGCGGAGCAGAGTCCGAAGGGCATGCGGACCCACTCATAGAGCGGAAAACCAGGGCCAGGGCAAAAAGCTGTCTTATGAATATCCTGAGGACGAAGAAGGCACTGCCAATAACCAGACTGTAAATCAAGTGTACTGAACACCTTCGAACCCGCTAAGTGCTCTTGTACATCATCAGGACGAGGCAGTGTGTACGAATCAACCTCCGTAAGGGCATTCAACGCACGAAAGTCGATACACATTCTCACTGAGCCATTCTTTTTAGGGACATAAACGCACGGCGAACGATACGGAGATGTACTAGGGCGAATCATTCCTTCCTCCAACAGTTTATCCACAAGACTCTTGACTTCATCCCGCCATTTGTGGGGAATCGGTCGTGGTTTCTGGGAAAAGGCTTATCTGACTTTAATGGTATAGCATGCTCA
>NW_003203357.1:0-1123 GCF_000006405.1 Perkinsus marinus ATCC 50983
CTCGATTGAGCTGGCTGTAAACGACACAGTGAGGAGTGAAATTTTGAATGACAATAGGTCAAATGGAGGACTAGTCGAATTCTGTGCATGGGTGTGTAGCTCAGTGGTAGAGCGGCTGACTGCAGATCAGCAGGTCCTCGGTTCAAATCCTGGCGTGCCCTTTGAACTTTCGCAAAATTTTCATCAAGGAATTTTCGAGAGGTAGAGTAATCACTCATATAATCGGCGGAACAGTCACAGACATCAACATGATCGGAAGTTGAATCATCGCCCTGCTGACCCAATGGATAAGGCGCCACCCTCCTAAGGTGGAGATTCCGAGTGCGATCCTCGGGTAGGGTAAATAAGTTTAGTGAGAATCATTAGAGGACGACTCGATTGAGCTGGCTGTAAACGACACAGTGAGGAGTGCAATTTTGAATGAAAATAGGTCAAATGGAGGACTAGTCAAATTGTGTGCATGGGTGTGTAGCTCAGTGGTAGAGCGGCTGACTGCAGATCAGCAGGTCCTCGGTTCAAATCCGGGCGTGCCCTTTGAACTTTCGCAAAATTTTCATCAAGGAATTTTCGAGAGGTAGAGTAATCACTCATGTAATCGGCGGAACAGTCACAGACATCAACATGATCGGAAGTTGAATCATCGTCCTACTGGCCCAATGGATAAGGCGCCACCCTCCTAAGGTGGAGACTCCGAGTTCGATCCTCGGGTAGGGTATATAAGTTTAGTGAGAATCATTAGAGGACGACTCGATTGAGCTGGCTGTGAACGACACAGTGAGAAGTGAAATTTTGAATGAAAATAGGTCAAATAGAAGACTAGTCAAATTCTGTGTATGGGTGTGTAGCTCAGTGGTAGAGCGGCTGACTGCAGATCAGCAGGTCCTCGGTTCAAATCCGGGCGTACCCTTTAAACTTTCGCAAAATTTTCATCAAGGAATTTTCGAGAGGTAGAGTAATCACTCATGTAATCGGCGGAACAGCCACAGACATCAACATGATCGGAAGTTGAATCATCGCCCTGCTGGCCCAATGGATAAGGCGCCACCCTCCTAAGCTAGAGAATCCGAGTTCGATCCTCGGGTAGGGTAGATAAGTTTAGTGAGAATCATTAGAGGACGACTCG
>NW_003216747.1:0-998 GCF_000006405.1 Perkinsus marinus ATCC 50983
ATGAGCATATCCGTTAGGACCCGAAAGATGGTGAACTATGCCTGAGCAGGGTGAAGCCAGGGGAAACTCTGGTGGAGGCTCGTAGCGATACTGACGTGCAAATCGTTCGTCAGACTTGGGTATAGGGGCGAAAGACTAATCGAACCATCTAGTAGCTGGTTCCCTCCGAAGTTTCCCTCAGGATAGCTAGAGTCTTTATCAGTTTTGTCAGGTAAAGCGAATGATTAGAGGTTCCGGGGAAGTAACTTCCTCGACCTATTCTCAAACTTTAAATGGGCAAGATCCAGTAGTTACTTAATTGAACTATTGGGGTCAATGAGACGACTCTAAGTGGGCCATTTTTGGTAAGCAGAACTGGCGATGAGGGATGAACCTAACGCTCGGTTAAGGTGCTAAACTGCTCGCTCATCAGATACCACAAAGGGTGTTGGTCGATCTTAACAGCAGGACGGTGGTCATGGAAGTCGAAATCCGCTAAGGAGTGTGTAACAACTCACCTGCCGAATCGACTAGCCCCGAAAATGGATAGCGCTGAAGCGAGTGACCGATACCGGGCCATTGTTGCAAGATAATTGGCAACAATGAGTAGGAGGGCGTGGGGGTTGTGAAGAAGCTTGGACGTGAGTCTGAGTGAAACAGCTTCCAGTGCAGATCTTGGTGGTAGTAGCAAGTATTCAATAAGAGAACATTGAAGGCCGAAGTGGGGAAGGGTTCCATGTGAACAGCACTTGGACATGGGTTAGCCGATCCTGAGAGACAGGTTAAATTCCATCGGATTGGAGCTTTGGCTCTGTTTCTCGAAAGGGAAGCTGGTTAGTATTCCAGCGCCGAGACGTGGATAATATGTGGCAACACAAGTGAACTCGGACACGCCATACGGGACCCCAGGAAGCGTTGTCTTTTCTTTTTAACAGTTCGACTTACCCTGGAATCAGATCATCTGGAGATAGGGTTTTCGAACTGGAATAGCACCTTGTCTAACACGGTGTCTGGAGTGT
>NW_003207304.1:0-1819 GCF_000006405.1 Perkinsus marinus ATCC 50983
GTGACCAAGATTGCGACAATGGTGTAGGACACTGCGAAACAGTGCGGCTACAACTGGCTCTGCTTCGCTTTTTGATAAAGCAAAGGCAATGAGACGGAAGTGCCCATTGTGATCTAGGCTACCTAGAGCCAATAATGGAAGGCTTTACCAGCCGGGAACTCGAGTGGAGTCGATAGTAATCGTTGGATAGATTGTATTCTCTTTCAGAAGCTTGGTGCAGGAGAAAAAGAAGTACGGCTTCGACCCCAGGCGATAGCCGAGACAATAGCACTCCTTCTCATCGTCCGGTACTCTAAGGTGGGCCTTGCAGAATTCAGCAATCGCTGCGGCGGTGTTACCGACACCCGACTTCTCGACTCCTCTTCCCTGTCTCCTTTCGGAAGACCGTAGACTATATATAGCAGACATTATTGCCTTGTATGGGGCATTAGGAAGCAATCCCTTCTGACGGAGTGATCGAAACGTTCGACTCGGCTTAGCTCCCTCTCTGAGATGTTTTTTAACCTCACGTTTAGCAGCATCTGATAGGATACTCCCGGGGCACCGATCCTGTACCACATCATGCTTGTGCTTGTCATTAGGTGACAATCCCAGCCGTACCTCAAAATGAGCACCTTTCTGAATGATTTGCGCTGCAAACGGACAGTGGCCATCCTCAGTTCGAGCATCGGCACAGACATAACGCCAAACATTCTGGTGAGCTCGCGAGCTATGCCTTCCTTTGCTTGATACCTTATAACCACTCATGGCTACAAGAGCCGTGCGAGCTTCCTTCTGAGTATCATATTTTCCACCGTAAGAAGAATATACGATAGTAGCTCGTTGAAGTTTCGGAGCATCCGATATATCGGAACTATCAGTCTCATGAGGATGTTCAGATGACGGCTCAGACATGTGGATATGAAAGCGTATGAGAGGTCTGAATTAGCAGGCTAAATATCGACTACAACTGCCACAACTACTGTTACAACAACTATCACAGCGACTACTACAATCAGTACAACTACTACAACTAATGTCGCAACAATTACCACGACAACTACTGCAGCTACTGAAACTACTTCGACTACTACAACTACTACAATTAGATCAATTAGATTACTATAATTACAATTGGATCGAATATTTTGTGATCGTTTGAACGTTCCTGATAAAAAAATAGTACTGTATATATGAGTATCTAGGCAAGCCTCACACCTGGCTTGCATCTATATGGCGATATCGATCAAAGCGAATCGTAATCAGACGTGGAAGCTCTGTAGAATGTTCATGCGTGCACCAATGGCAATGATAAACTGCACGCATGCACGATGTTTAGACGCAAACTATCTTAACTACTACCTAACTTCTCTACTACTACGTTACACTACTACGAAGTTCAGCAATCGTTGATATTGACGGTCAAATTCCGTCCACGCTCCCCCAGTTCACAGAATCTGGGTGTATACTTGAACTGTATCAGAATAGTCACGGATAGGATATTCGAGACACCGAAGTTCAGCAATGGTTGATATTGATGGTCGAATTCCGTCCACGCCCCCCCCACTCTATAGTTCACAGAATCTGGGTGTATACTTTGACTGTATCAGAATAGCCACGGATATGATATTCGAGACACTGATGTTCAGCAATCGTTGATATTGACGGTCAAATTCCGTCCACGCTCCCCCACTCTATAGTTCACAGAATCTGGGTGTATACTTGAACTGTATGGGAATAGCCACGGATATGATATTCGAGACACCGAAGTTCAGCAATCATTGACATTGACGGTCAAATTCCGTCCACGCTCCCCCACTCTATAGTTCACAGAATCTGG
>NW_003200608.1:0-1296 GCF_000006405.1 Perkinsus marinus ATCC 50983
TGCCGCTCCTGGTGTAAACATCTACTCGACGATTCCTGTTGACACTTATGGTTATAAGAGTGGCACATCGATGGCGACCCCCACAGTTGCCGGTGTCGCCGCCTTACTCGCTACACTTGGTCTAGTGGGTGAGGACATCACCAATGCTATTGTTGCATCTAGGAAAATTGGTGTACCCAATCAGTTCAATCTACCCGACATCGGGGAACTAGACGCACTCAATGCAACCCATATTGCCGTTGATTCCATCCGTCGGATGGCATCCGAGGCTACTGAAGCCCCTTGAGAGTTTTAGATTTGGGTCGTCGTTGAGTCAGGTACCCTCGTTCAATCTCCTTAACTGTTCAAAGTAATGACTATCGAAAGATGAGAATGATATCATGAGTGTCATTAAGTCTGCTTCGAATGGTTTTCTTGTCGTTTACGAACATCGTTATGAGTCACTTTTCTCCATTTCATCTTCTAAGAGTGATCTAAAGCACCCTTTATCTGTCATGGGGTACACTTGGTGGTCCAGACATCTGTCATCAGAATATTCCGTCATGAACATTCTTCAGCGTAAATGACAACGGATTTCCAAATATTTATTCAGTCCTTGGGTTCAGTCTCCTTCCCGGTTAGACATGGGCACCTGTGCCCGGCCCCGGCTACCCGGTTCGCCCCGGCCCGGCCCCGGAGCGAGCCGGGCCGGGCCGGGTCAGAGTCACAAACCCGGCTCCCCCGCCGGTGTTGCCGGGTTCATGCGGGTGAGCGGGCGAAAAATGACCCGCAACTGTCTGCGGGTCACCCGGAAACCCGGCAGCGCAGATATTTCAAGCTATTAATAGTGCTATTAATTGTACGTAGCGCGAAATTCCCGCGCCTTAGAGGGGTTCCCCCCAAATTTTTAGAGATCGGCCCCCAAATTTTAGAGCTCGCCCCAAAATTACCGCTACACCCCCCAAATTCATACACTACTTTTGGAGAGGCCGCGTCTTATATAGCACTGTCGGGCAAGGAGACCTCATTACAAGGAGGGTCGTGTCTTATACAGCTTCGAATAGCCAGCACGACAAATTGAACAGGCCCACAAGACACTTCAGTCTGGATCTACTAGCACTGGCGTGGGACAGGTGCACCCTTCCTCTGTGATCTGAGCGAATTGGAGCAGGGGCAGCTCGTCACAGGGAAGGTCGCGTCTTATACAGCTTCGAATAGCCAGCACGACAAATTGAAGAAGCCCACAGGGCACTTCAGTCTGGATCTACTAGCACTGGCGTGGGACAGGTGCACCCTTCCTCTGTGATCTGAGCGAAT
>NW_003203094.1:0-1141 GCF_000006405.1 Perkinsus marinus ATCC 50983
TCTCGATAGATGTTTCCACTGATTCCTTCGCAACCGTTATGTATATCTGAAACCGCAGCATTTCCATCATCTTTCGCACTGTAAAATCCGCGGTGTATGACCTTTTGCTACCAGGAAAGCGCACAAGACGTTGGCAAATACCATTCAGTTGTAGGAGTAAAAATAACTGGAATCTGCAGAAGCCAATCGCCTAGATAGAAGAAAATAGAACTGAGGTGGTAACTCAATGAGAAATCTTCCCGGCTCGGCATGCCAGTCACTATAGCACACGACGTTCTAACATCCCCCGGATGATTTTGCCTGAATCGTGGTGATGGCGATGTGGAATTTGTGTTGACCCCTACCTGTTTGAGCAACACGATTCATCAGGCGTCTCTCATCCTGGAGTAGATTTCGGAGCCTCAGAGAGGTCGAAGGATAGTTCTGTGGAACTTCGGACTCGACATGAACATCAATTGATGCCTCGGGTTCTCGTAACGGAGACCGTTTCTCCTCAGCTAGAGCAGTACGTTCAGATGATCGCCGGCCCTCAATGAAAACATTGATCCTCGGAGTGTTTGACAACTCAGTGAATCCATTCTTCCCAACAAAGTCAATGAGCTCCCTAGACTCTTTCCCTAAAGACAGAATGAAGCTTTTCACATTGAAACTGTCACATCTAGTCGTACTCGTTGAGGAGCTTTCACGATTGAAACCCAGAGGAGTGTCTAAGTGAAGAGTTATGCTTGGATCGCCTTCGACCCCCGATACGAATATCGTTAGGAGAATGGTTGTGCTCGCCATGCCCATGAAGATTTTCATAGTAGTACAAGTGCTACAACACACAGTTTTCTGAATAATATTTCTCTACGGGGAATACTGAGTGGATGGAAACCTATTCGGCCCGAAAGCTCAGGAAAAACATGGCCAAACTACATCACAAATATCGGCGAAACGCGCTTTCATGATCCGGTTGTGGGATCTTAGATCATATAAAGTAGGACAGGGCCCAGTATATTCCAAAGGAGCAGAGCACATGCCGTTGGACGTGTAACTCCATCCATCCTGAGTAAGCATTGCTAAGCAAGTACCCATCCCTCAATCCTGCATCATGAACTTACTGGGCATGCGCGGTTGAAATCGGACTCGCACTGGTCGACAC
>NW_003202406.1:0-968 GCF_000006405.1 Perkinsus marinus ATCC 50983
AAGTCTTCGCTGTTTTGTGCTACCATCGTAAGTGCACCTATCTGTCCTGCGTTGACCCCCATGGCTACTTTGAGTGAGCATTGTGAACTCACTGCCAGAAATAGTTGTGCGCATCTAAATGCAGTCTGCCAATGCACAAGTAGCTAAATCGGTATGCCTTCGTATGGAGATCCATTTTGATGGCACCCGGGACGATTGGTCGGCGACCAGGGGTGAGAGACCACCCATCAACGTACGGACCAGTTGGGTCGGTACTGGTCCTATTGGGGTACTCAGGTCCAGTGCGTGTCCTTCTCTAGTACCAGCCCGATCAGTATGACGGACCATAATCAGGCATGGCTCAATGGTCACCATAGAGTTTTCGATTTCGAATACACTAGGTCCTATCAGCGATCCACAATGGAGCGGTAAGCATCGACTTGGCAGGAGGTGGTGCTCTTGCTGTTGTACGGGTTCATATAGATCAACTTCCACTTCAAATCAAGTAGCCATTTTCGCCAGCTCCGCCGGTCAAAGGCTCCTGCAGGTACATCGCCGTACTGTGCCGGGGAAGTCCTGATGGCCATCCATTGTCTGAGGCTGCCAAGTCAATGAAGTGGGTATTGTCTCAGCTCGCCCCACGGTGCACTCATGTGGTTAGTTATTATGTCGGTTATGAAGGAGTAGGCGAGGAAGAGCCTTTGGTCGCGGTCGAGGAGGTTCCCTTTTCTGAAAGCGATGTGGACTGGTTCGTCATCGGAGTAAGTGTACCAAGCTCGGCTTGGAGACGGGTATAGTAATTCTTATTATAGGTGCTCATTGTGGACAGAGACGCTGCTGGACAGGTCATGACTGTATATGTGAGGCTCATCGGTCGTCACGGCATTCGTCTTAATGGTCCGAGCAGGCGCGCAATGTCTGCTCCTTCCCGCAGAAATGGGGGAGGTCGACACGCAGCTCCAAGGGCTAATCGAAGACACTTCGGATGA
>NW_003206126.1:0-4264 GCF_000006405.1 Perkinsus marinus ATCC 50983
GACTCTCATGCAACCCAACATCGCTCTCCCCATTAGGACTCGTTTCCATATCGGAATCATAGTGACGAAGTAAACCGAGGATGAAGATCCAAATTTGAACGCTGAAGTATGTAAGACTCTCGAAATGTATCGAGTTCCAAAGATACGGACTTCACAATACACGTCAGGGATCATAATCGAATATCGACGCGCTACAAACATACCTTGTAATATCATAAGCTCTCTACTCAATAATGAATATACGCAAGAGGAAAGTCGACAGGATCAATCCTCGTCTGATAAGTGACAACTGCAGCGGAATTGCCGAGCCTCGAAAGATCATGACCATAATTCAGCGTTGATGAAAGACTCGAAGGTCGACTGTAGCCCGAGTGGCTCATTTGACGAAACTGCATGGCCTGCATTCGGCACCTGAGAAATAAGACTGATAAACCCATGACATCACATGCTTGGAGCGACTCCTCCTACGAGAAGGCGAGCTAGGAGCTTATACCTCTATGAAAGCGAGTTTCGCTCCATTCGCGTACATTGAGGCTCGGAGGCTGCCATATACTGCACCGCTTTTGTCCTGCAGTAGGGAGAGGAGGAGACGTACGAGAGAAAGGCATTCTTCCAAAAAGCACCAACCTTCAGAACTTTAACAGGAACAGCCTGCAGCCTCGCTCCATACATTTCCTTCCCTTTCAACTTTGAAATCCAGTCGAATGCACCAACAGCATTAGTTAAATAGTCTTGACCGCCACTCACAACGAGTACCTACGATCGGGAAACGGGCCTTCTAACTCGGCCAGAAGGGGCAACACAACTCCATGATCACGACGCCGTGTTAGGACGCATTGGACCTAGTACGTCCGTTAAAGTATCAATAAAGGCGAGGATCCTTCATGCACTAGGAATCCATGATGACGCACAACGATTTACAATTTAGCGAAACAGCCGCTCAGCAACATAACTGTCCCCCATCTCCACGAGACATGTAACGATGAGATCTTGCGTTGTCGGTCACATAACGTTGTGTCTCCCAACTTGGGAGTCCCAAGAAGAAGAGCTCTATACGACTAGATGATCGATTCTATATGCTGTCACAGCATTGCTGTGCCCATCTCATCCCTTGTTTCTCACTTCTCTACCACTAAACGGCTACTTCTACAACAACCTCATGTCTGGAGTATAAATCGCACGGTGAAACCTACGAGGCATCCGACCCAACGTCCCGATCGCCCCGTCGTTAACAACCTTTGCGGATGCATGAACGACTCAAAGTCTTTGTAACGAAGGATACATCGTGCGGATAGTATCCGAGGCTACGGCAAAATCTAATCCTTAGCATCGGGAATTCCCAGGTTACTCACTTTCAGTCCTGCGTCTAGGAGATTAGCCACTTGGTAGGTTGCATCATAAGCAGTATATCTATCGAATGCATCAAGAACCTAACGAGAGCATTCTTGGCGTGGGGACACTGAGTCAGACCCCACAATTACTCACGTGATCGTTCAGGGACTGCCACACTTTAGAAACCCCCAACGAATTCTGCACAAACTCAGTATTGAGGAATCCACTTATCTGACGGCGATCGTGCAGGTTTTCAGTCCGTGACGGAATGCATGGATGATATGATATCATTGCGGGAATGTGATGGCCATATCTCGACTTTACGTGTAGCCACTGTGTCAACGATATGAGGGTGTGAAGTTTATTGAATGATAGGCAATGGGAACTATTGATTCACCTTTCCAGCATGTAACTTGAATAACGTGCGTTCCTGTCCTGGTGCCACGCGAACATCATAACTGAAGTTGACGAGAAGTCCCTTTTGGAAGGACCAATACTGGACGGTCATAGCCTATGCCGCATAGACATATATCATCACTCCTACTCCGGGGATCATGCGTAATACAATATCATCGATCACGCTACCTAGGACCATGAGGGCTCTCGCTCCTTACCACGATCGATGGGGAGAGGCTCGAACCGATCGCGGCCATGATCCGAGTCCTAGCGTGAAATTGAGACTGAAACTAGAATTTATATTTCCCCAACTAGATGATATAGATTCTAAGTTGGAGTAGCCCTCTCTCAATAAACAGGCGCCGAATTCCCCCCCCCCCCATACAAATTTCCAGCAATAGCTGTGTACTTATGCCCCCGCTAGCCACCAGTACTTATCTATCTAGGGTGACGTCGAGCGCTAAGCCAAGTAGAAGCCGATGCGTTTATAGTGCAAACCTTACACGCTTATATTTGCCTCCACAACTGGGACGAGAACGACTTTCTCGCAGGTGGCTACAGCTTGCTCGCAGAACTCTGAAATTGCAGAAATCATTTAACTACGCTAAGATGTGTTCATGTGGCATGACTGAACTGGCATGGAACTCGGACTCTCTCAATGAAAACCCCACGATCTCACCTGCGACAGGAGATTTCCCGGGACCGTTTTCATTGCACTTGGCTATCTGTTCCTCACACTTCACCAAGCCCGTAGCCATCTTATCAAGTCTGAGTGAAAGCACGGTATCGATGAAATAACAATGAGGAAGCATTTCAACTCAGCCTTAGGTAGCAGTTTTCGGTCCGTCGCCATCTTTAAGCACCCTTGGTAACTGAGACGACCCTCATCAAACACGCCTGTAGGCGCGAAAAACCCACACAGCCTGTGGTGCCACTACTCCAGAAATTATCATCAATCCCACTAAATTGACTTTGTTTGATGTAGACTTGATTATTCGCGATCCCAGTTCAGCCATCATCGAGGCTGAATGAAGTAGGATACTCTCAAAGACAATGGTATGACCGTCTCGGCCTAGGCGACCCCACCCGATGCCGAGGGGCCGATCAGGTGAACGTTGCGGTTGAGATTTTGATGTTGTTTGAAGAATTCGTTGACGAAATCCTCCCTAAATGAGCAGAATGGCTCTATCGGATTGTCGTCGGCAAGCAGCTCACAAGCTCTGCATCAAATTATCCCATCCACTCTCCACAGGTCCTATGCTGAACCCCGCAGGTACCGGTGCATCGACCCAGATACCATTAGTTCCTCTCGTCCAGGAGAACCTGAGAATGTAGAAACTTTGGATCCCATCGATCCATTGGCAACGGGCAATTTCCTTCGACTCACGTGTTCGTAACCAGGTGTTTGGAAGTCGGAGACATAAGGCATGGCCCATTCATCTGCAGCGCGGGTGATATGCTGCTTGCACCGGGGCCACCGTTAATGAATAAGAAAGTGGGTGCCGTCGTAGGGTTCCCATCGGCCTGTATGGAAGTGTAGAATAACCTGCGGCAGGAGTAGTATTACTGTAGTAAGCCAACACAGCACAGCCACTCGTGGCCAAATTCACTTACCTTTGGAGTGGACTGACTTTTATATATCCATACTCCTGTTTACCAGTACCGCTGGGACACAGGACTTTACCAGTCTTAGAAAGTCCACGTGGGGGGCGTGAGGCACTTTCCGCACCAACGAGAGCTACGATGAGTGATAGAATGAGGACCATAATCAATACTTCTGAGCTACTTTTGTACATGAAAATTCACATTCTCATATTCCTTCGGCAGACTCAAACTGCATGTCCCCATCTTCTAATTAATGGAGTTTCATCTGTGATCTGAAAACACTAGTGAATTTTTTCTTTGCAAAATATATTTCACGACTGCTGCATCGTGCGAAGCCTTCGCAGCGAAGGGTCTCATTCCTTGCCGAGGTAAATCACGTAGGGTCTCAACCACGGTGACACCTGGAGTCCAGGTTCGGGACAACCAGAGATGTGATCTGCGTGCTAATGGTCCTAGTGTGGACCACACTGTGACACAAATATCAGGAACAGTGACAGCCCAATCAGGGACAGTGATAGTTTCTAGGTTTCATTCGTCGCATCTGTAAACATGGCTATTCGTGGTCACATTCGTGCACTCCGCGAGCCGCCGACACTCTAGGGGGATGATCTCTTATCGTAACAGACCACTCATCCTCGTACTGAACCCCCAAAAGTGGCTTCCTGTTTCTCGTCAAGTTTGGGTACAAAGCGAGCTATTTCTGTGCCATGCGGGTCGAGGCTTTTTCGCGGTGTTGGAAAAACTATACGTGGTCGGCTACACATGTTGCTGAGGAAGGAACGAAATTTGAAGAAGCCTGAGAACTCGTAGGAAACCTTCCGGAGCCTTCCTAAAAATATCCAGGATTACCCTAAAGTAGGCGGGCAGCCTGCCGCAGGCTGTCTACGTAGCCTTATAGAGACAAACTTACGAGTCGTCTAGCAATGCCCAT
>NW_003212951.1:0-3704 GCF_000006405.1 Perkinsus marinus ATCC 50983
TGGTATTCTAAAGGTTGGATTATGACACTCTAGATGCCATTCTCTCCCAACACCACTGCTTTGTTAGCAGAATGGAGTCACATCTACTATTATATTCAAGGAAACTTGTCACTCAGGGACATTCCCACCTGGTGATTGGTGACGCCAAATTATGAAAATTTAGTATCACAGATACTTCCTTCCCTAACTATTTTTCGAACGGCATCACCACCATTTTGTTCTCTATATTGCGTATTCCCGTGAGAGTGAATCCAGCGGTAACCACCGAACAGTCCACTTACATAAGCCATCTAGTCTGCGCCGATAAGAAATCATTTTCAGCCGTGACGCTCATGTTTTTCCATTTCAAATCCGTGATGACGCCAAATTTCCGCGCATTCATGTCAACTCACCCAGTAGAGTAGTCCTCCACGGATGACTACTCACCATCGACTGCAATCGTGGTGCATCCCGATGCAGCAATGACAACCACGCATGTTGACGACACAAAATCAGGGACATTTGAGGAAGAAACTACTGATGGCACGCATGCTCTCTATTACCACATTTCCAACACTTCTACTATCCTAAAAGCTTCTCTGCGTCTCTACTTCGCATACCTTCTCGGCCTTTACATACCTGTCCCGTCTATTCTTTTCTTAGTGATTTGCACTAAGATTCTTAGCAGAATACCCCATTATTAGACACCTACGCATGTTGACAAAGTGGGACATTACTGGATACTGCAATTTCCTCAATTTTTGCAATTATTAATCAATTTAGAATATTTTAATTAACATTTTTCCCGATCAGTATCACCAAAATTTTCTGGTCTAATTTGGGCATCTCCACGGGTGAATCAAGCGAGGGACCAAAAACCACTTCACTCACATAATCCGTCCAGTTTGCGCCGATCGGAATTCATTTTCACATCAACCTCACACCATTTCTGACTGCCTCAACTCTGGCCTCAAACCTATCTGGTTGGGAGCCCTGTATAGCAGACCTGAATATACAAAATTCGGATGGGGAAGTTACTCGGTCTTTATTTTACGCCATGTAATTTGATACATGCTCATTGAACACATCGTACCTCACCCATGCGCAAGACCGGGTGGTGAGAGCCTCCATGATTCAGGGCCACGTCACGGTTGCTGGTTCGTAGCGGTAGGGTCGAGCTACTTGGAACTATGGCCCGTTTGAAGATACCTGACAAGTTGAGCTAGCGACGAATGTAGCTGTGTAATTGGTACCACCAATTCCGTGGTGAGTAGTGATGGTAGTAGTGCACACTAGGACCCTACATAGTGCTAGTATGAGTGATGGCTGCTGAATGAAGCATATTGTGCTATGCTGCGACACAATTCCATGGATTTACCGGAAGGAGCCATCGGGAGTCTCTCATACAACCCAACATGGCTTGCTATACTTTAAAGACTATCTAAATTCCGAAAATAAAGACGGAATAGTTTAAACGCAGAATAAGAAAATCCCTCAACTTTCGGATCCCGCTTTCCAGAGACTCAAGTATGTATAGGCATGAACCACAGAGGCATATTTCATATTACTTCCTCAACCTTCCAACAAGTCCAATAATGAGTACATAGATGGGATCGAACCAGATCACGCTTCCTTACTTCATGATACCAATATATGATACGGTTACCCGAATCAATAAGAAATGAATAAAGTCAAGATCATCCTCACAGCTCCTCATCAGGTCCTCGTTTCCTGACGATAGAGACCCCATCACATATACACAACATAGAGGCCTCCACACGATCATCCACCAATATCTTCTTGTTCAATCTATCTATGGCTGATCCTTCCTCATCATTTTGATCAAGGACGGTTCCGCCATAGAATGTGTTGTCAACAGCGATGATACCCGTAACAGGCTTGGCAAGCTTGAGAGCAAACTCGTAATAATCATCGTAAGAGCGCTTATCAGCATCAATGAAAATAAAGTCGAAGGTGGAGTTATCTGTCGCGACCAACTTCTTCATAGTGTCAACCGCATTACCAATCCTAATCTCGATACGATCATTAACACCGAGTTCTTTCCAATAGTCCTCAGCTTGGACCTCATCAAGATACTCTTTACAAACATCCAGTCCGATGACTTTACCGTCTTTCCCCACACCTTGCGCGAGATAGGCAGTAGTAGCACCACGAAATACACCAACCTGACCGATTGATGATTGATAGGACCGATTTAATACTATCCAAGGTTGGATGATGAGTTCACCTCGAGGACCTTCTTCGCCCCTGTAGCCCTCAACATCAGCTTGAAGAACTGAGCCTCGTCCATCCCGCCTGTCATTCTGGCTTTGTCCTTCTCCCCAATCTTAGCATAGAACTGGCGTTGGAGATCAGAGACCCTGAATAAAGGTGTAGCAATACTACCTTATCGATAGGCAGGTAGTACTGATACCTTATCGAATTATCGAAGTAGTACTGATTGAGCTTGGGATGACTGGCTATAGTCGGAGGCTCGCTAGATTTGAGTTCGTCACGAGACATGGGGTAGAAAGTAAGACAACAAAGCCACGTAATATGCCCGAATTGCGTGTGAATTCTGGGCACGTAGGTACCATAATGGCATCCTGGAGACAACGAAAGCCCCATAACCGCACAGAAGGATATGATAGTAATAATACAGCTATAGCCGTATGACAGCAAGCAATTACAGAAGAGAATTTGATTAAGCACAACCGTCGAGACATATGCTCGGAATACCAACGGGAATCAATGCAGGGTCTACGCTAGATAGAGTCTGTAGGAAAGTTCGAGGGTCTGATTTGATGATGCGGGCAAAACGGCGACAATGAAAGCCACGAAGAGCCTTGCACATGTCATGGTTTATGTTCCAGCATTCGCCATCGGTAAAGGACAAAGAGCAAAGTCTCTCGAGACATGGCATACACCACTGAATTTTTAGAGAGCAATCGCTCTTCTGTGTTCAATGTCAACCAAATGACTTCCACATGGCATGCGGCGCGTGCCGATATCAGTGATTCCAAGCAGATGAAAGCGTGTGTCCTACCCAAGATACTTCCGTTGAAAGTTACATCCGTTACGAGCTTCCTGGCATCGTTACGAGCTGGACTCCGAATGTTTTGATCGAGATGCCGAACGAACGGTGACAGTCCGATTCCGAGGTATCTCCGCGGGGCCACCAGTACCTCCGCCGAGAAACGTGAATATTCAACCCGCGCTTGTTAGGAAGAGAGCGACCACAATTCGGTTCCACATGTTGCTCATACTGAGCTGACAGGTGAAGTACGACATACAATCGAGCCCAGCGGCTCGGCTCGAGCCCCACTCGAATAGTGCCTCCCAGTGGGAGGCTTTGATGGGCTTCGAGTAGCGGTGCCCACCACTCCTGTAAATATGCATACCTACGACGATACGGCGCCTAATCAACGCTAGAGGAGAATGATCACTGGACAGGATCAAATTCAGAAGAAGGAAGATCGAGAGGTCAGCGTTCAACCAGTACCCAATCATGGATGAGTGGACGACATGCACTGGAGTGGGACACAGGCTGGCTTGCGCGTGACTGAGTGCATAACCCATCACACACAATGAAGCCAATCACAGACTCTCGTGTAGTGTGATCGCCATCATAGAGTGCATCGTCTTCCTCATCCTGATGAGCGTAACTATCTACAGACAAAAAGATGGTTTATCCATGGTGTGCAATCTACCGCTGGAAACTCTCC
>NW_003202987.1:0-2285 GCF_000006405.1 Perkinsus marinus ATCC 50983
CTGCTGCTCGTGAGTCGAACGAGGAAGGTCTCGTCTGCTGTCACTGTGGGAGTGGGACTTTCCCGACCTCCTCATTTGCATTTGCGATTGTCATAAAAAGTCGGAGGACGCCGGTCTGGTGCATCGTCAGTGTGTCGAGGGATTATTACGGAAGACTCTCGCGAGCCACTGCCCAAACTGTCGCAGTGAATACTTCATCCCTTCGGACTGCGACGAGAAACTACGTCGGACTGCCATCCGGTTGGCCCTGGTTCAATTCACAGCGGCGATAATTTTCTTCGGAATTATCATAACCGTTGGGGTTATTCTGGTCATGCCGGGCCCACCTGAGGAAGGGGACCCAGAGGAAGAGATCCCCCTCAGTGGCCTAGCCCAACTAGTAGTGTCCCCCAAGGACTGGTGGTCCGAGTCTGTTGTCGAGGAGTTCATGACCACAGTCGAGCCCTCTTTCCCCAGTCTGGGGAGATCGAGCCACTTCCTGCAAAAGGGCATATCCCGACGTCGCCACAGAATGCTGGCACTTAGACTCGCTGCGGTTGCCCTCATGACTGTGGTGGCCCTAAGCCTCTTTTTCGGTAGGTGCCCCGTGGGGTAAGTGAACTCCTCCTCTACTCAGCGTGGCAGGTACGAGGTCGTTGCAGAATCGTCGAAGGGCCATCACTCAAGACCTTGAGACGCTCGACTCTACCCGTCTGGTTGCTCTACTGGATGAGCTACTGGGCCCTAATGCCCGTATGAAGGCCGTGAGAGATGGTCAGTGGTAGTTTGCCGGGAGGGGAGGTTCTCCAGAGTTGCCGTTGGTTCAGATTCTGCCGCAGTTTTACCTTCAACGTGAGCCCAAGTGAATCATGCAAACTCAATGGTGTTAAGCAGATGTATTTTGAAGGTCATCTGTTATTTGTTGAAGTGCAGGGAATCTACCCGGGGTCGTGCCATTGTCGTTGTTTCATCTCATGCCAGAGTTCGGCGAACTTCCGTATCGATCGGGAGCATCTATTCTAGTGTGGTGGTTACAGCGATCGTCAGTCACTGGACAAGGCAGTGGCAGACCTTCTTCGTGTGATGGGGTCGTCGGGTGGTGACCGCTGGGCCGCTCGGAGGCTGCCTTCTTCTGCGTTGTACCGGAGTCTACGGAGAGGTATGCTCGACGGAGGTGCCCGCGTTGTGGGTGAGCTACGGTGATTGTGGAAGATGGATGCCTTGATCGGACAAGGAAAGCTGGTAGAGGCGTTGGGCGCGGCTCAAGGGTGGATATATAGGGCTCCGAGTGGCTGGCAATTCGTCCATCCACGGCGGGCCAGTGGGTTGAGGATATGATATTAGTCTTGAGATTGGGCAGGAAGGAGAAGATGTATCAGGCTAGGGTCTGGTGCTGTGATCGAGAGGACGTTGAGGGGCTCGAGGCCCTTGGGGAACAGGTAGTGGTGTGTCTGTGATGATCTTGAGTTCTCCTCGTTTCTTATGACGGTGGTGCTGTTCGGTACTACCATCGATAGGATCCCAGTGTGGAGAGGGCCCCGTCTGAGTCTATATCGATTGGGGCCAGATCGACAGCCACACTGTCATTGGTTCTGCTCTCTGTATGTGCGCAGCATAAGGATGATAGAGTTAGTGGCAATGGGGTCGGCCCCTACCCATTATGACGGGGTATGAGTCATACGTCCATCCTGGTGTTAGTTCCATGAACTCTATGGAGTTTCCCTTTACTGTTCGTGTTGGGTCCCTCCCTGCTCCGTTTGATAGTGTTGATGGCAGTAGAGTGTTGACGAGTGGTCGTCATTGTTGTTGTTGGCCTCGTCCTCCTCCTTTAAAAATGCCTCACTTCTACAACATGACGTTGTCGAAGACCTCGGCCGTCACATGCGCGGTGTATGGTAACTTCTCGGCACCGAAAGCTCAGGAGATAGTCGTGGCCAGAGGTGCTGCCCGAGTGGGCGTTTTTTGGGCCTATTCCGTATCTTGTCAGGCTCGACCTTGGAGTTGCTGCGTCCTGATGAGCAGAACAGGCTGCAGACTGTGATATCCGTCAACTGCTTCGGCCTCATACGTTCGCTGGAGACCTTCCGTCTGGTGGGGGCCAATAGGGACTACCTCCTGGTTGGCTCTGATTCGGGTCGAATCGTCATTTTGGAGTACAACACTACGAAGAACATCTTCGATAAGGTCCATCAGGAGACCTATGGCAAGACGTGAGATTTCCGTCACTGCGCCACGAAATTCGACATGCTACTGCTGCTGTTTTAGGGGTGCCGACGTACTGTACCTGGTCAGTACTTGGCTGTTGA
>NW_003201552.1:0-1449 GCF_000006405.1 Perkinsus marinus ATCC 50983
AAACGCCTTGAAACGAGTTCAGCAGGTTAGTGCCTCCAGCTGCATAAGCCCGAGGGGATTATTTACATCTCCTGGAAGCAGTAAAGCTCTTGCCCTTACTCTTTTTGGGCAAAAGAGTAGTGTGGATGTTGGGTAAGACGCCACCACTCGCAAGAGTTACACCAGCGAGGAATTTGTTCAGTTCCTCATCGTTGCGGACAGCCAATTGAATATGACGAGGAATGATCCTAGTCTTCTTATGATCACGCGCAGCGTTACCGGCGAGCTCGAGAATCTCAGCGACGAGGTACTCCAAGACTGCAGCTAAGTAAACTGGCGCCCCAGAACCTACGCGTTTGGCATAACGCCCCTTCTTGAGGTACCTCGCGATACGGCCAACAGGGAACTGTAGCCCGGCCTTGGCGGACCCGAGACTTAGCTCCGCTGCCACTCTTCTTGCCAGCCTTACCGCGTCCACCTTTGCCTTTGCCAGACATGTTTTGGTTATAAGCGAGTGTGAGAATGTGGGAGATGAGATGACGATGCGATATCATCCAGTGGCGCCTCACGCTCATTTTGATGAAAAAAGTGAAAAGTAACCATCAGCTCCGCCGAAATCAATCGTAGACCGGGGACTTTACTAAAAAACGTGTGACAACTATAGACAGTTTTTTTTTCTCTGTTCTATGGGGTTACCCTCTAAGACAAACAACAAAGCCTTGAGGCAGTCCGATAAGGACTATAGATTAACTAACAAAGGTAGAAGCAGTGCTTCCATACCAGGTCTTCCAGGCCTCCCATCTGGGCGCTCTGGCAAGAGTTCGGCGAAGTGTGGTATTAATTCGCTAGCTCAGCCGGCGCAGTCACCAGGTTCGTCAACGAACCGTCACGAGAAGAGTTTAGAGAAATCAGGTAGAAACTCTTCGCCTAAGCGCTTTGCTCTAGTTAGGGACCCGTGTTTCTCCGATATGAATTCACGTTGTGATCTATATCCGGATGTCTGCGAACGTCATTGGGACAAGATGCAGTCGGACATGCTGGCCAATGAAGGCGCGGACGGCAATAGCTGGGCAGACGAGTGCCCTATAGAAGCGGATGTCTCGATGGATCAGCTGGAGGCAGACGTGCTGGACTTTCAATATGGCGGCGCACCTTCCTCCCCCGCGTCCTCCACCCCTGCGCCCCTCTTTCCCCCTTCCCCTGCGCGCGAGCCTTCACCTCCTCGTCCCTACCCTTCGCGAGACGGAAGCGGTGACTCTAAGCTATGCTCTGGTGTCTCGGACGGCCAACAGGTTGCGTCACGCGCGGCTAATGCCAATCCTGCACCAGCGTTGTGCCAGATCATTGCGCTCTTGCGTACCCTGATCAGTACTCTCCCTTTGGGTCCTCAAGCCCCGGTTATATCGGCTCTTTGGACTCCATTGTGGAGCTCGTACAGGCCAGCCTGGGCAGTGGTTCGGCTGATGCCAA
>NW_003216124.1:0-1778 GCF_000006405.1 Perkinsus marinus ATCC 50983
TGGTAAGATACAAAACATGTCCACACCAGCTTTCATCAGATCAGCATGAAGACTCTCAAAAGTTGTTCTTCATACTGGCCTCGACACGCAGCAGTGCCACAAGGGACGTCGCCTAATAATCATTAGTGTTGTTAGAGGAATATATGCTCGCTCGGCTGACATACGAATTCGGGTAGACCAGATACCCATTCTCACCTCCATCACTCTCGACGCTGAACTCATCCCTTTTCCGAACAGAACCTTACTGCCCTTCTTCGACACGTAATCAGGGTACGATGATTCCTATCAAAACTGGGCTATCAAGTTGATAACATCTTCATAGTAACAGTATCAATAACAACAACAAGTTGATAGCATCTTGATAGTAGTAGTATCAATAGCAACAACAAGTTGATAGCATCTTGATAGTAGTAGTATCAATAACAACAACAAGTTGATAGCATCTTGATAGTAGTAGTATCAATAACAACAACAAGTTGATAGCATCTTGATAGTAGTAGTATCAATAACAACAACAAGTTGATAGCATCTTGATAGTAGTAGTATCAATAACAACAACAAGTTGATAGCATCTTGATAGTAACAGTATCAATAACAACAACAAGTTGATAGCATCTTGATAGTAGTAGTATCAATAACAACAACAAGTTGATAGCATCTTGATAGTAGTAGTATCAATAACAACAACAAGTTGATAGCATCTTGATAGTAGTAGTATCAATAACAACAACAAGTTGATAGCATCTTGATAGTAGTAGTATCAATAACAACAACAAGTTGATAGCATCTTGATAGTAGTAGTATCAATAACAACAACAAGTTGATAGCATCTTGATAGTAGTAGTATCAATAACAACAACAAGTTGATAGCATCTTGATAGTAGTAGTATCAATAACAACAACAAGTTGATAGCATCTTGATAGTAGTAGTATCAATAACAACAACAAGTTGATAGCGTTGAAAACTCCATTATTCTTTATCATCTATCAATACACGATTTTGTTATTCCTTCAAAAATCATTGTATTCACCATTAATATTATTCAACAATTACTCCCCGCTTACATCGAGCTCGATCTTAAAACCATCAACCGGATCATCCGGTTCGCTTCGAGGGGTCCAAGCCATGTAGAAACCAGCATTATCAGATATACCTGAGGGGAAAATGCCGCCACCATGAATCGAACCCGGGACATCCCTCTCCTCACCCGAGATGCAAGTTTGGACCCCTCTACCACTGCCATCATCAGCCTCCTCGTCATATTCAATTTCAAATCTTCCCTTTATATCCCTACCACTTCATTTCCAAATCCATCCCATCTCCAACCTACCCCATCTCCTTCCTCCTAGCCTCAGCAAGAGCATCTTCGAGCACAGCAATTTGACTTCGCAACGACGCCACGACTGCTCTCAAGGACTCCATCTAAATCACCAACAAATACTCAACACAGATAGAGACAAATTGTAATGATTGTGTAATGAGACTGTGTCTCATTTTGTGTATTTGTATATCTAATATCTCACCGAAAACTAGCGCTGTTCTATTATGAAATTAAATTGGAAACTTATGCCTTTAAGGATGATAGTGTTGTCACTATCATCAATGGATTCAATACAGTAGTGTTGTCACTATCATCAATGGATTCAATACAGTAGTGTTGTCACTATCATCAATGAATTCAATACAGTAGTGTTGTCACTATCATCAATGAATTCAATACAGTAGTGTTGTCACTATCATCAATGAATTCAATACCGTAGTGTTGTCACTATCATCA
>NW_003205214.1:0-859 GCF_000006405.1 Perkinsus marinus ATCC 50983
CTAAAGTGTCTGAGGCCATGGAACACGCCCTGCTCAGCCCTACTCCAAAGTACTCGTTGAATAACACGTGTGAAAATGCTATTCCTCGTAGGTACCGGTATAGGGTCGGTCTCGACAGCAGAATGTTCTATCTAATATCGTTCTTGCCAGAGGTGAGCTGATATCAGAGGGATCGCAAATTGTTCTTCTGGCAGTGGCTACGTGACACAATGTTCGAGGTGATCCCAAGATGGATCTTCGGTGTCGATGTGGTCCTGCCAGCCCAGGCACCTAAGGACGGTCTGTTCATCGCGAAAGAACGCTACTCCGCTCCTACTAGGCAAATGTGTATGCTTGTGGCCTTCGTTATCCTGTTATTACTCAGTGTGATGGTGGTGCGACGTGTGGCGTGGTCTTAGATCTGCGTGATTCTTTTTTGTTGATGTGATGGTAACTCTTAACACTTTTGCATCATAGCATCCTTGACCGTAACTTTTCACCTAGTGATTACATGATAGTCAGTATAGTCGTTGAGTGCATTGTGTTGTGGGGAAGCTGAAGCGCACTGCCCTTGGTCTTCTCCTCGTAGCAGGTCGTAGTAGGTGGTGGACCATTATTCCACCACTAGCAGTGCTGCAAAATATGTTCGCTTTACTCAGCTGAGCTCGAAAATTTCCACACAAATCACAGGAGTTTATATACGAATCGGAAGAAAAGTGTACAGAAACTAACAAAATTTCCTCAGAGTTTTGATTTGGTCACCAACACATGTGGTTTATCATATTCAAATTTTACCACACTGACCACTAGAGTTGTCACATGTCAGCATAACTAACTAATTACCACTGCATGCCTAACGTGGTCTCGATGCGACGAGGGC
>NW_003209551.1:0-1626 GCF_000006405.1 Perkinsus marinus ATCC 50983
ATCGACGAGCTGAAGTTCGTTTGAATTTCCCAATCCTTACGCTCCACTGACGATTCTTACGTGAATACTCTGAGGAGAAGAGGGATACGCATCATCCTGGGAGTTGTTCCCATGTTGTGTGAATGTTATTGCCGATCGAATTGGAATATAAAGCCTTCGACCAGGTCGAAAATCAAGTTCGACTAGAGGGCATACAGATCCTAAGATATCCCGAGGTTATCATGGTAAGATACAAAACATGTCCACACCAGCTTTCATCAGATCAGCATGAAGACTCTTCAAGTTGTTCCTCATACTGGCCTCGACACGCAGCAGTGCTACAAGGGACGTCGCCTAATAATCATTAGTGTTGCTAGAGGAATATATGCTCGCTCGGCTCACATACGAACTCGGGTAGACCAGATACCCATCCTCACCTCCATCACTCTCGACGCTGAACTCATCCCTTTTCCAAACAGAACCTTACTGCCCTCCTTCGACACGTAATCAGGGTACGATGATTCCTACCAAAACTGGGCTATCAAGTTGATAACATCTTGACAGTAGTAGTATCAATGACAACAACGAGTTGATAGCATCTTGATAGTAGTAGTGTCAATAACAACAACAACAAGTTGATAGCATCTTGATAGTAGTAGTATCAATAACAACAACAAGTTGATAGCATCTTGATAGTAACAGTATCAATAACAACAACAAGTTGATAGCATCTTGATAGTAACAGTATCAATAACAACAACAAGTTGATAGCATCTTGATAGTAGTAGTATCAATTACAACAACAAGTTGATAGCATCTTGATAGTAGTAGTGTCAATAACAACAACAACAACAAGTTGATAGCATCTTGATAGTAGTAGTATCAATAACAACAACAACAAGTTGATAGCATCTTGATAGTAGTAGTATTAATAACAACAACAAGTTGTTAGCATCTTGATAGTAACAGTATCAATAACAACAACAAGTTGATAGCATCTTGATAGTAACAGTATCAATAACAACAACAAGTTGATAGCATCTTGATAGTAGTAGTACCAATAACAACAACAAGTTGATAGCATCTTGATAGTAGTATTATCAATAACAACAACGAGTTGATAGCATCTTGATTGTAGTAGTATCAATAACAACAACAAGTTGATAGCATCAAGTGTACGAGGTCCAAGCATAATAATAGTCTCACCTGTAGCATGGTCACTATCGCAACTACTCTCAACAGTTCGCTACGAACAAGTCCGAAGACCAACTCTCTCACTTCCTCAAGTCGCCCTAGTCGATCAAGAACACCTAAAAAGGACCCTACCACATCATCCAAACACGACCCATCAACCTAATACTTTTAACAAGTCTTGTGAATCTATGAACTCTCGTCGTGCCATCACCGTAACCATACGGAGGTTTCCTTGCAGCATTCAGAACATCCATATACCCTTCCCACACCGTCCTCGCTAACAGGTCCAACTCCTACATGATGCACTACTACATGATGAGGAATCATATATATTCAACTACTATTAATTATCTATATGATAGTTTGTATTATCGACATTTGTCGAGCCCATGGTAAAAGGCAGTACAAAAATCATCAAGAATGGATCTGCCGATCATCACTGCAGTTGATCTA
>NW_003204978.1:0-3350 GCF_000006405.1 Perkinsus marinus ATCC 50983
ATAGATAAGATCCCACAACCTAGATGCATCCTAATATCATCACACTACTTAAATTGGATCATCATCATCGTGTTGGAGCATGTGATCTATCCTATTATCTTATCGTAATCATCATACTGTGGGTGGTGGATGGGAATGACGATGATGAGAGGGATCTTGAGATGATGATAGTGTTTGGGTTCTCCGTGGTGTTATTGTGTTATTACCTTGATGATAATGATATACTATAGAAATAGTGCTTATAAGGCGCATATGGCAACAACCCCTACAACAACGACTACGATGATGACAGCCAGTAGATACGCTAAAGGAAAGATAGCAGGAATAACCCCTACTAGTAGTGACGACATCATCATCGTCGTTCATCCAGTCTTACTGTTGGTAACATAATCAAACCTTACGCTATCATCATCATCATTATAGTCACATGTCTCTTAGGTTAAATATATT
Organism: Perkinsus marinus ATCC 50983; assembly: GCF_000006405.1. Classification (NCBI taxonomy): domain Eukaryota; phylum Perkinsozoa; order Perkinsida; family Perkinsidae; genus Perkinsus; species Perkinsus marinus. The sequence goes on from NW_003204978.1 coordinate 451, forward strand.
ATCACACCCAAGTATCATCATCATGATGTTGATGGTGATAGTAGTCAAGCATCAGAATATAGCATGAATATGTTACGTAGACTGTTGATACTTGATAAGGGTATTAGTCCTCATCATCATCATGATGCAGCGACGGGACGGCCGCGGCAGCCATTATTGACAATATGTGGTGTATCGATATACACACAACATGTGGAGGCAGCATTGGCTATCATATCAACAACAACAAATGGTAATGAGAAGAAGAGGAAGAATTGGGATATCATTGATAATAACGAGAAGAAGGAGGAACAAAGGGGAAGTGAGGAGGAAGAGGAGGAGGAAGGGGCTGTTAACAACAACAAAAGACTAAGGACTACTCTATCTACTAATGATAATGAGAGTGGTCATTATCATCCTCATAGTCATACCACTCTACCCACCAATGATAATGAGAGTGGTCATCATCATCCTCATAGTCATACCACTCTACCCACCAATGATAATGAGTGTGGTCATCATCATCACACTACTTCATCGAGTCGTCCTGATGATGTCCCTATTACGGATAAGGAATCACTGTTAAAGATGGGTAGAAGATCATTGAGTATATCATCAGTAATGAAGTCAACCTCATCCTCATCATCCTTATTCTTATAACCTTAGGCGAGAAGACTATGTCATGATATTGGTATTGATAGTAATATGATGATAGAGAAGTCGGAGTTTGTATCAGCAGTAGTAGATGCACTGTGGGATATGGATGATAAAGGGTCATAGCATCATCATCATCGTCATTAGCAACAACAACTAGAGTATAATAATGATGATGATTGTGAATATCAGATTGTATTGGTTATTATCATCATACGGCAGTGAGTGGAAGAATACATGTATAACTCGTAATGAATTATTGAAGCAGCTCATTTGTGGTAGTAGTAGTAGCAGCCTCAATCGCACCCAATATAATAATAATAAAGGTAGTATTATTCATATCACGGCTACTACTACTACTACTATCATGAATATCATAACAGGATGGTATGATGATGGATGGTAGTGATGGTGGTGATATTGGTAATTCATCGTTATTACTCTGCCGTTATCTATATTGACATCATCAACACAACTAATTCATCTTGCTAAGACACGTCCATTCCTCTTATTCGCCTTGAGAGATAATCTTTATCATACGGAAGGGGATTATCATGACACGTGCAATAATAATCATCATGATTATCCAACTATCGAAAGTAGTAAAAGTAGTGGTACCCATCTTCATCATTACCTTCACTCTCGAGCGATGGTAGTTGTTATTATCATCATCAGATTTGGGTAAATCATTCATGAAATTACTGAGATTCGTAGATGATGATGATGTGAAGCAAGCAATAAGGGAAGCTAAGCGTCATGTAGTCAGGGCAGCATATACTCGAGGATGTTAGATTAGATAATCATTAGGTGGAAACTGAGATCAAATTAATGATGAATCGGAAGAAGAATGCAGCATCATCCAGTAGGAGGGAGAAAGAAAGAGAGGGAAGGGAATGGGGAGAGAAGAGGGCCCCATCATCATCATCAGCTACTACTATGAATGATGTTATCGATTTGGATTGTGATTTCGGCAAGATCATACAACAAGCATTATATAATACACAATGCCCATTCAAGACTCTCGGATTGGATCCCAGGAATACAATTATAACAGGTATTATCAATTATTACACTCACATTTTATCCATTATTATGATAGTAGCAGATGTAAAGAAGAGATGGGCTAAACTCATACTTACACTACATCCTGATAAAGTACCATTCAACTGGAAGGGGGATAAGAGTAATATCATGCTATTACTAGGAGAGGCTGTACAGAAGGTTAATGAGGCTAAGAAGAAGGTGATTATTATCATCATCATGGTGGTGGTGGTATTGTGACTAGGACTTATGATTATTAATGTAGTGTGAAGAGGCACTAAGTGCTACCAACATCAGAAGGCCTCTTCCACCAATAACAAGAAGAAGAGGAGTAGGAGACAATCATGACATTTACACAGTGTCCGAGAGTAAGACTGGAAGGAGGACCATAGAGGTAATAGCCTCCTACTCCTGCTCCTGCTGTTCCTGCTCCTGCTGTTCCTGCTCCTGCTGTTGTTGTTGCTGTTGGTCGTCAGTAATAGGAGGTAGTAGTGTTAGTGATGTAGATACATTGGATAGCAGGAGGGGATGACAATAATTATGGTAATGCATCATCATCATCATCATCATCATCAGAAGCAGCAGCAGCAGCAGCATCTCAACGTAAGATTGATACATATCATATATTTCTCCAAAGACCTGACAAGAATGATAGGTATTATAATCTAATAATATGATGATGATCATTATTATTATTATCAGATATTCAGTCGGTACTGTTAAAGATAGTAGTGATCCATGGGTTGTTATATCAGAGGATGATGCCAGGTATTATTATTATCATCACCACCATGCTATTATTAATATCATCATCATCATAATCCTTGTATATAGGTTCACTAACTTCTTCCTATACGATAAGATTATTGTATATATAACAGCGTACAATGCAGCTGGACATTCGGAACCTCTCACTATTGAGGTTCCACTCTCAATTAATGGTATTAAATTCCCCTATACAACAACATCAACAACAACAAAGAAAAGTCCGCATGTAAATGGAGGAGGAGAAGGAGGGAGCAGAAATCCTGCTGCTCCTGCTGATAGTAATGTGAAGCCTTATATGACATATCTTAATGAGATCGTATCATCATTATACTTATCCCGTAATGATATAACATCATTAAGAATAAGGTTAGGAAGACTGAGAGTTGATGATCTGAAGGCTATTATCAGGTAGTAGTATTATATTTATGAGCATATGTTTATGATCCTACTACTACTAC
>NW_003200343.1:0-1402 GCF_000006405.1 Perkinsus marinus ATCC 50983
TGGGGTGAAAGGCCACATAAAGATCTTCATTCTATTGTTCGAGGATCATTGTTTGACCTCAAGAAGTTGCCTACTAGGAATGAGTTGCTTCGTTTATTCTATAAGGCAGCTATGGTGGTGAATATGACCCCTTACACTGATTCAAGCCCTTTATGCCCTTTTTTATTGTGTCGTGGTCATGATCGCTTGATTGGCGATCCTGGTGCTATTGAAGAAGCTGAGGGTATTCGCAAAGCAGTATATGAGGGATTGGAACCGCCATCGTGGTGGGCAGAAGTTAATACAGAAGATTATTTATCCATCCTGGAGCAAGGCCGTGCAACGAGATTGGCTGAATTGGCTGATATCTGGTGGCTTAAGCGCCGTGCCGTTCGCGAGAAGTTACTTGGTCGATTCCTTCGTCATGCAGCAAGGGGATTATGCGAGAATTCACAAGCCTTTAGGTGGCGACCACAGCTAGGGATCTTTGGCAAGCTCAACACTGGCTGGCAGCCCGTGACGTTACTTAAGAAGAAGAGTGATAGTGTATGGCTAGTACGTCTCGAGGATGGGAAAGAAGTCGACGAGTCAGTGCTTAACTTGCGCATTCCATCTGCTGAGTGACCTTTGGGCGGGAGTGTGCCGGTTTGGCTAAGTGTTGTGTCAGCAGGTTGCTCTGTGTAATTGTGGTGAGATTCTTAGCTTGTCTCCTTTGTAGCTAGTCCCAATCAGCTGTAATACATAAGTTCATAGATTTCATTCCTGTTGCTATCTATTAATTACCACTTACTGGTAATTGGGTTCTTGTGTTAAGCAATCCAAGGTCTGATACTCAATTACTGGCACATCCTCCCAATTATGGGAGCTCTTAGCCGTGGATATCGGTGGACCTTATGTTGGTACTACATCGACGAACGGTATGACTAGTGTACCGTCTTACTCTCTCATCTTGACGGAATCGGTGACTAGATATATGGTGGCCCGAGAGCTTCCATCTAAAAACGGGGAAGTGGTAAGTCGAGTGCTGGAGCAAGTTCTTTGGGAGTTCGGATTCCCAAGGGCATTGGCTACTGACGCAGACCTCGCTCTCAGTAAGGGTGAGGTACAAGCTCTCTGTCAGAGATATGGGGTGCTGCAAGTGACTCACCCCCCTTATGGCTGTATTCGGGCTTGGTGGGAACCTGGTCATCATCTACTCCACTTGTCCTTACGGCAGCTGTTGGCGTCGAATGGAGCTTCAGAGATGGATTGGCCTCGTTACCTGCAGCAGGCTGTTTGGGTATGTAACCATGCAATTCTGCCTTTGGCCAGTTCGGATGGCGAGAATCTGACACCTTGCGAGCTAGTTCGGCTATGTGGTTCGGCCCCTCCTCCTTCTTGGAGAGCGGTGGGGGCCATGTCTGAGGAGCTCAAAGCTTACCTG
>NW_003202618.1:0-1478 GCF_000006405.1 Perkinsus marinus ATCC 50983
CATTGCCATAGTCTAGTACTCGCTGATGGAGCTGTTCACCACACTGTATCTGCGTAGCCACGTCAACTCTTAGTGAGATGATCGACAAGCTTCTCCAGAGTATCCTTCTCGTTGTCTGCTAGGTCGTCGAAGATAATCCAAGCGTCACCTTGAGTAGAGGGGGCAGATGCCTAAGCTTGTCTTCTTCGTTCCATTTGTTTGCCTTTGCACAGGCCTTGTACTTACGAACCCACTGCTCGAAATCAAGTGAATTAGTAATTGGGTCGTAGCTCTCGGGCAAGGCATAGTATAGATGATGCTCGTTGATGTTGTTGTCACCCATATTCATAACAAGGAGCTGCTACGCTGTACTATTACGTAACTCGACCAGAGGTAAATAATCCTCAGGAAAGGGTAAAGATGGAAAACGGATACAGCTAGAAAGGTCTGGGACGGGGACAAAGCTTTGTGTCTACTTGTGTGATATTGCACACCATTAGGGGCCACCGCGTTGGCATCCTTCGACATGTTCGCTAATTTCAGGGGACTCGGTGGAACTCTGAGATTGAGCTCTAGATTCACCACTTCGTCTTCTATCAGTTGAACCCTCTTCTCGATCAATTCGATCGTCCTCTGGATCACCTGTCTCCACCTATAATGAATGCATGGAAAAAATTTGGTGATACCAGTAATTGGTCCCCAACAGCCTCCATAGCCTTCGGTACTGTTTCCGTGGTGACACTACCGAGGTCAAAGGTTCGTTTTGGTGAAGCTGACAAGCTCAAGTCAGTCGAACGGATCATTTAGAGTAATACCCGCAGACTGCGGGCCGCAGTCTCTGCTATGGTGAATGTCATGGGCGCTGGGGATGTCGAGAAGCCTCTGAAGGGAGCATCTGACGAGCGACCCCCAGCCAGCACTGGAGTGTGGGCCCTAGCCGGCAGGACAATGGAGTCCTCAATATCCCATATATAGACCTGTAGCTCTGTAAAAATTCCCGTCCCTGGGATCGAACCCGGGGTCTCAGCAGACTTCTATCATACCTGACCATCAGCAGATTCGATAATCAACTCGTAGCGGCCATCCACATCTTGACACCATCGGACCTGTCAATCAATCGAAGAAATGCCCAACACCACGGAGATATGTGTTGTCGGCGTTGTGTTGTCGGGGCACTTGTTGATATGAGAAACAGCATTGGTGGCTGTCGTTGTATCAAGCGCCTTTTCCTTGTCATAGTTGTGGGATAGATCACACCAATACGCCACCGTGGCGCATAGAATCTATGCCATAGATGAACTACGACATCATGTCGTAGTTAGAAAGGTGTTGTTGACCTTGCATGAGAGGGGCTTGGGGCACTTTTTGAGGGTGGACCTGCACAGTGGGAGCAGAAGATGTAACCTGCTATGGATGTACTGTGTTTGTTGGCCTTCGAGAGAGCCAGCCTCTCTCGAAAAGGCTCTCGAAGAGGAAGCCTCCGAAGCCTCTCAGAGGCT
>NW_003200855.1:0-1137 GCF_000006405.1 Perkinsus marinus ATCC 50983
TGTAAGATGACTTCCTCATCCTCCATGTGGGTCGATACCCTGCTGATGGCAATACCAACGCGGAAACGGCGAATTGTGAACTCCTGCAGTGATGAATGCTTCACTGCTAGAGTACCAATATCTCCAGAACTCAACTAAGCACTCGCATTTACGATTTCTCTGTGATCACCATTATCGAGCTAGATAAGGCGAAGTCACCGGTAGATTTCCGATTTGTCGCAGAAATAACATCGATAATATTCCCGCAATAGATTGAGAATCTCCATGCATCATTCGTATTCCTTGACTTTAGAAAAGCCTGGCGTGAAAGCGGCCAGGATATATACAATCATAGATAGTCTTTAGACCATGTAATATCATCTTACTAGTTTGCCTATGCGAAACCTGTCCATGGGTTGCAACCAATGCGGATGATCTCGGCTAAGTCGCAACCATACCGACTGCTTCGACTCAATTGAAAGCTGAGCATCACATCAAATGTTTATAATAACATCAATTAATCCATCTCGCGGAGTCCACGGTTATAGGGTGATACTCAGCAGCAAGAGGGGAGCTCATTTCACAGCTACGAATCAAGTCATTAAGAAGACCCTATCTCAATAGAGACTATGTTGCCCCTTCCCACCTCGCCCAAATGTGCGTAGTATCGCCCGTGTACGAACGCCACGTGGAGGTACTCTCGCTTCATCCAACGGCTCGCCTGAATTACATCAAATTGCATTTCCCAGGTATCATGTGACTCAGTCGCGTATCACAAATTGTGATTCACAACACGTATGTTCTACTGTGTGCTATAGCTTTGAAAAAACTAGCAGAACAACTAGAGCCACCACTGGATCGCAGCACAGTGAACAGTACACTTCTAGTTCGGGTAGCCAGACACAGGATTGTGTACGGCACTTCAGAAGCTTTCCAACAGCTTTCGCCCTTACCTCGTCATTGGATGAGAAACTCTTTTCTTTCACCGAATCAATCTGTTTTTGAGAATTCGGGTAACTCACAACTCTCAGTGTGCCTCTGTGGGCGAACTTTCCGTTAATCTCTGAAATCAACGACATCTTATCAAGATAGTTACGATGGTCGTGCATGGCAGGATGACGAATCGCCATCGGTAGCTGATGATCCTCACGATTTACA
>NW_003199978.1:0-1049 GCF_000006405.1 Perkinsus marinus ATCC 50983
ACCAATTCACAGATAGCGAACCAATTAGCATCCAAGGATTATTTCCACTCAGCCAGTGATGCTGACGACTGAAAGTAGGAAACACCACTAACATCTGCCAAACAACTGCTCAACACGACCAGGTCTGTGAATGAGTAGCAGAAGACAGGAGCGAGCAGCAATCCTACAATCAGCATATGCAACGGCGGCATCCGCTTCCTTCTCAACGATTTCAGGCACTATTTAACCCTCTTCTCAAAGTTCTTTTCACCTTTCCCTCACGGTACTTTTGTGCTATCGGTCTCGAGTATATATTTTGCTTTGGATGAAATTTACCACCCGTTTACGCTCCAATCCCAAGGAACGCGACTCGTTAGAACGCAGACCGTACGTGACAAACGGCGAACGACTCACGGGATTCTCACCCTCTATGACGCTCTTTTCCAAGAGACTTTCGTCCGCGATGCCACTGGTACTGCCTTCAAGCCACATTTCAGAACCACAAGTGATTCCGATTTGGCACTGAGCTGATCCCTGTTCATTCGCCATTACTAAGGGAATCCTAGTTAGTTTCTTTTCCTCCGCTTACTTATATGCTTAAATTCAGCGGGTAATCTCACACACATCAGGCCTTCTAATGATGACATATTGCCATGGTGCGAACCGACAAGCGTGTTATGATATATAATAATCTCGCGACCGGACTGAACGCGTGATTCAAACACTTCTCTGCATTTATCAATAGATTTGACGTAATGCGTTGAAGAGAAGAATCGCGTGATCAAGGAACACGTGATATCACCACAACACAGTCGAGTTTGCGAGTACCTCTAGAGATACTCACAGGCGCAAGCCTCCTTTCGGAGGGGCTACAATACGAGATTATAGCCTTGCAAATTAATACGCCTGCCTTCACAAGCGCACATAACGAAACACCTCCGAAGAGTTAGTTTCAGCGGGATACAAAGCATTGAGTTGCGTTAACAACAAAATGTTTGTATCGGGGAGAAGAGCGACACTGATATGTATGTACAAAGGAGGAAAGATCCCCTTTGTGCAGTATGCGTTGA
>NW_003212153.1:0-1566 GCF_000006405.1 Perkinsus marinus ATCC 50983
CCAGTCTCTTGGTGCAAACCACCCTTCCGGGATTCGAAGACATCCAGCGAGCCCCTTGTGGGGAGGGTCCTAATTTGGGCGAGCGAACATAAAACCTACAACTACAGCTTATGGCAGCCGACAATGCTTACAACTATCTCAGCTCTGAACCGATAGATTATTTCCATTTTTTCCATACGAGTCTGGCTATGGTAAGAGATGCCAATTCCCTGTAGATCACAGCTCTTGGGGCACCCTAGCGTTTACAATAACTCAGAAAAGCTATTCGTGCGACGTCTCCTACCTTGTCCACTCGTCACCTTTTATGTCTATTAGGAAATTAACTATTCGTGCCACGTCTCCTGCCTTGTCCACTCGTCACCTTTTACGTCTCTTAGGAAATGAATCACAATTCGAGCAAATGCACGTGCACTGTCATCTTTGTTATAAAGCGCGCGCCACTCTACATAGTGCACGTTCCTTTGCTCCGTCTCAGTGTCACATTCACTTGTCTGTTCACGTGTCGGTCGAACGTAGTCTAGCCCGACCTCTCCCTCTATCTTGACTGTTTATTAACTAAACTTTAATTGGCGACTGCTGCTTGTGAGTGGCTCTGCCGATTTGTGGTCCTCAGATTTGCTCACGGCGGTTAACCGTACGCTAACTCTTACGGGGTCGATGTGCTGAACTTAGACGATGCGTAGACGATGCTGCTGTATCACATCGATCACCTTTCCGCACCCATTCTCTCCTACATCCCGACATGCAAAATTACCAATCACTACAGCGTCGCTGTAACAGCGAGCTTGTCTCCGATCGCGTGTCATGAAGAACAGCAACCCTTACGGGTGGCGTGTCGAGCCGGAAGGATCGGCCTGCGAAGCAGAGCCTCCCGTAAAATGAACGAGAAGGAGCCATTGCCCCAGCCGTACCGCAAAGTTTGCGACGCAAAGTAACGTTGCAATACTTTTCGCAGTGACGTGTCGTCGCTCTCTCTCGTCGCCGACGACAAACAACTAACAACGCGGGCGTTCGTTACTGAAACTACCGCTAAGATCTTTAATACATCATGTATTTGATATCAAGCCAGATGAAGAGTTGGGAGTATGGAAAAATCTTGCACGCCGCACTACCCTCCAGTCTCTTGGTGCAACCACCCACTTCGGGAGACAAGAGTCTTCCGCGAGCCGAGTGTGGGGAGGGTACCACTTTTGGGCGAGCGCTAAAACCAATTTCCGGGCATCCCTGGCCGGAACCTATCGTGCTTCGGTTTGCCCATTGCTTACGCGATTTTCGCTCTCCACCGACAGATTTCCTTCAGACTTTCCAAATACTCTCCAACACTCACAGAAAGAGGAAATCTACTCAAAAGACTCTTCTGTACGCATTGAGGCCTCTGAAATAACTTAAAAACATCGTTTTTTAGCCGTCTCTCGCCTTGCTCTCTTAGCTCGTTCCTGTCTCGCTCTGAGCAACTCACGTCTCCTGTGGAAATCCGGATCGCCCGAGCCGAGTAGAAATTGCTCGCTTAGTCATCGAAGAGCGCGCGCCCACTCACAACAGACAGTGTCACAAGAGACAGTCTAC
>NW_003217047.1:0-1020 GCF_000006405.1 Perkinsus marinus ATCC 50983
TAGTGTTTGCACGGGCATTTGGAAATTTCCGGGCACGGAAATTTTCCGGAAAATTTCCGCTCCGTTTTCGGAATGGGAAAATACTGGAAAAATAATACTTTTTCGTAAAATTCCATCCGTTTTCGATGGCGAAATGTAATATTCTATCTCAAACGAAGTTCGTATTATTCTAAGTTGAATCCTCGAAAGAAAAATTAATAATAATGACTGCTAACAGTCTGCTAGTATGTGTATGCCGAATGGAAGTATTTTGTTGCGCAGATCTTCCTTTTCTTCGCTCGCCCAAAATTCAACCACTGTGCTCATCTGACGTCGGGCATGTCCATCTCAGAGTTCTTTTTTCATAAGAAAAGAAGTCGTTCATATCTCAGAACATCTCAGAAGTTGTCGTCCACATTGTACTTTCGCATCGCATCGGTGATGGCCGGCCTGAGGGTCTCTTGGCATTTTACGAACACATCATTGACAATACCACCAATCTCCCAATCGTTATAGATGGCTGCGATAGCCAACTCATCTCGATATTTCAACATCGCATCCTTGGACGGCACAGGCGCAAAATGTTGCGTGATAGGAGTATTACCATCTCCCCTGAACCCTGTACTGACGGAGATTTGTCTGTGACCAAAAGCTCGCGCTGGAGGGTTGGCGGGAGTGCGAAGGTCAGGCGCTGTGTCGGCATCGGAAGCGACACAATCAGTGGCGCTAAGACCTTGCAGAGCATGCGGGTGGGACTTCAATATGTGATCGTAGAATCTCGTGGGATTGTCTAATAGACAATGTCTATTGCATAATCTTGAGGCTTTTCCCGCCCCTCTTCCACGCAAAGTATACAACGATGGACACTGGTCGTCTTGCCATCTTCGACTGACTTCTTCACAAGTAATAGTATCCTCGACAGTCTGAACGACCCCTTCCAGAGCCTCTACCACGACGCCCTGATCGTCCGTGGTCTTTTGGGCAACATCATGCGCTGTCGAGGAACATTCCGTTAGAACGCTACGATCATAACAAGTTGGG
>NW_003200788.1:0-1034 GCF_000006405.1 Perkinsus marinus ATCC 50983
ATAACGTGACGATGAGGCATGCATGATCGCCACACGTGGGAGCATAGGCGAAACAGTAGTTTGATGCCTTCTTGCATGCAAGTAGATCAATGTAGGACTCTCCAAGCGTACTGCTGTAGGTTGGGCAGGTGGGATGAAAGCATCGAAGCCTTCTTGTAAAATAAGGTCTTCGAAAGGCCGTCCACGGATGATACGGTTATCACTTCTCGGAAGGGAGCGACGTGACCATAAGTGCGAATGCGAGTTTGTATCCCCGCCAAGCACAGTAATACAATTATTACGACCCAATTCTAGAAGATGTCTGCAAACTATGTTGCTATCTTGTAGTTTGTCGGCGTAGAATGAAATGAGACGTAGCGGTACGACGGTGCCATCCTTATCGGAAGTACCAATGTCAACCGAGACCACATCGGGTTTCTCATCGGTTGAGATGATGCATAGCGAACGCGGGACCAGAATCACTGCCCGTGACCATTCTCTGGCTCCTGGGAGAGCCTCAGGATTGCAGTTGGCCTTGATCGCGATCATATCTCGAAAGAAGGCTCCGATTTTGTTGGGCGGCTCTTGAATTAGATATACTGTGGTACTGCCCTCGATAGTTGGATCGTTGGCGAAGAAATCTTCCAGAACTCCCCAGCTACGGTTTGAGTTGAAGGATGCAACCCTTAGACAGACAGGATAACCGGCTTCACTGTTAGAGAGCATTAATCATCTCTCCCGTCTTCCAGTGCGACGGGAGAGAGAGCATCGACGGCCATATCAACGGCTGCGCCATCAGATCGATCATCTGCGGTAGTGGGAACCTCCCTACCCGTGGCCTCCCTCCTCGGAGGATTACCATTCCTGACGTAGATAGGCTTGCAACAGTGTTCAATAGCACTGTGTGGTCCATCACAGTTGGAGCAGGATCTCAACCCTCGGAAGTATTTAGGTTGAGGGCAGAGCTCTAGGCTATGCTGGCCGCCGCAGCGGACACAGCGGGCCGGTGCGGAGCAAGGGTTGTTGCCTCCTATTGGGTGGTAGCGCCCACAGTG
>NW_003207888.1:0-1089 GCF_000006405.1 Perkinsus marinus ATCC 50983
AAATGCAGTCGGTTTCCGACCAACGAACTCAGAGCAAGCCTTCTGCCGGAGTTGAACCGACGACCTCCCGTTTACTAAGCGGGTGCTCTACCAACTAAGCTAAGAAGGTACGTTCCCTCGAGTGTGGAGTCTAACCATGCCATAGAATTCCACAATGAAACGCATACCTCAATTCAAGTGGTGCAACAATTTGGTACTAAATTTCAGTGAAAAATTACGAAATGCAGTCGGTTTCCGACAAACGAACTCAGAGCAAGCCTTCTGCCGGAGTTGAACCGACGACCTCCCGCTTACTAAGCGGGTGCTCTACCAACTAAGCTAAGAAGGCACGGTCTTGCAAGTCTAAAGTCTAACCATGTCGTGAAATTTCTCAATGAAACGCATACCACAATTCAAGTGGTGCAACAATTTGGTACTAAATTTCAGTGAAAAATTACGAAATGCAGTCGGTTTTCGACAAACGGACTCAGAGCAAGCCTTCTGCCGGAGTTGAACCGACGACCTCCCGCTTACTAAGCGGGTGCTCTACCAACTAAGCTAAGAAGGCACGGTCTCGCAAGTTTAAAGTCTAACCATGCCATAGAATTCCACAATGAAACGCATACCACAATTCAAGTGGTGCAACAATTTGGTACTAAATTTCAGTGAAAAATTACGAAATTCAGTCGGTTTTCGACAAACGGACTAAGAGCAAGCCTTCTGCCGGAGGTGAACCGACGACCTCCCGCTTACTAAGCGGGTGCTCTACCAACTAAGCTAAGAAGGCACAGTCTTGCAAGTCTAAAGTCTAACCATGTCGTGGAATTTCTCAATGAAACGCATACCACAATTCAAGTGGTGCAACAATTTGATACTAAATTTCAGTGAAAAATTACGAAATTCAGTCGGTTTTCGACAAACGGACTCAGAGCTAGCCTTCTGCCGGAGTTGAACCGACGACCTCCCGCTTACTAAGCGGGTGCTCTACCAACTAAGCTAAGAAGGCACGTTCCCTCAAGTGTAAAGTCTAACCATGTCTTGAAATTTCACAATGAAACGCATACCACAATTCAAGTGGTGCAACAATTTGATACTAAATCTCAGTGAAAA
>NW_003199285.1:0-2490 GCF_000006405.1 Perkinsus marinus ATCC 50983
GGCGCGAATGCCGAGACCGACAAACTATCACCGAGTCTCATATGGATCTTATCCAGCACGCTGCGGACGAAGGATGGTTCCTCACCAGTACGGAGGACTTCGTGATCCTTCATTTCACACTTAGCCCACTTGGTGTAAGGAACATCAATCTCGTTAAGATTGTCGATGGCGTTACTGACAGCCAACAGGTTCTTCCTCACAACGTCAGCACCCTTGTTCTTGTAGGTCTTCTCTATGGCATGCTCAAAGAGCGGCATCGCCTGCTCATACGGAAGAGCACCAGAAAGACGGAAGAACACAGCTTGCATGATGTTGTTGATCAAGCGACCCATGCCGGACTCTTTAGCAACCTTGTTGGCATCGATGACATATAACTTCAGCCGCTTGTCAGCCACTAGACGCTTGAACTTTGGTGGCAAATTAGCCTCCATATCGTCCAGAGTCAACCAAGGAGCATTGAGGACGATAATACTTCCACACTTGCTGGCGCCCAAGATTAACGAGGCATCAAAGGTGTTAACATACTCCTTCTTGTGAACCGCCACATACTCGCAACCACTCGTGATCTCGTAGGGTGAGTCGATCGGCAGAGGACCGAACCTCAAGTGAGACAACGTAACACCACCAGACTTCAAAGCATCATACAGAAAGAAACCCTGTGCGTAGAGATCAGTGTTATCAGCTATGATCTTGATAGCATTCTTATTGGCTCCTACAGTACCATCAGAACCAAAACCCCAGAACATACACTGGGTAGTGGCGGGGTTAGCCACATCAATTTCATAAGGAACAGCTAGAGACAAGTTAGTGACATCATCGTCGATGCCAACGGTGAAGGGAGACTTCGGAACCTTCGTATCAACGAGGTTCTGAACAGCGGCATAAACCTGGCCGGGTGAAAAATTCTTGGAGGCGAGACCGAAACGACCACCAATGACCTGAAAAAGAACGGCAGAAAGTCCGAGTCCGGAACACGGTCATTCAGCGCGCTTACGAGAATATCGGACCTCTTGGACTTCTGAATGCTTGCACAGACGTCGACATACAGAGGCTCGCCGATAGCCCCAGATTCTTTACAATGGTCAAATACGCAAATGCGTTTAACAGTAGCGGGAAGAGCCGCTAGGAAGTGAGAGACAGACCAAGGTCTCAGTAGCCTTACACGAAGCAAACCCAGCTTATACCGAGGCTCGTGGGTCTTCAGGTAAGCTATAGTTTCCGACACAGTACAACCACCAGCTCCCATGATCACGAACACGTGTGTAGCCTCTGGATCTCCCTCATAGTCGAAGAGATCGTAATGGCGACCAGTAACAGCTTCCACCATCTCGAGAGAGTTCAGGACGTGCTCTGGAACAGCGTTGTAGTAAGGATTAGCCGCTTCGACATTCTGGAAGTAAATGTCAGGCGACTGAGCAGTGCCTCGCACCGTTGGGTGGTTGGGGTTGAGCGCCCGCTCCCTGTGAGCATCAATCTCCTTAGTCATTATCTTCGCGACCAACTCCATTTGCTCAGTAGTCATGTCGTTGATCTTCTGAATTTCATGGGAAGTACGGAATCCGTCAAAAAAGTGAACGAACGGAACCCTAGACTTGAGCGTAGCAATGTGAGCCGCTAACGACATGTCCATGCACTCCTGCACGGTACTAGCACAGAGGATAGCCCAACCGGTCTGGCGAACAGCCATGATATCGGAATGGTCGCCAAAGATGGAGAGAGCCTGGCCAGCTATCGCTCTTGCCGGCACATGAAATACACAAGGAAGGAGCTCACCAGCGATCTTGTACATGTTGGGTATCATCAAGAGAAGACCCTGGGAGGCAGTGAAGGTGGAGGACAGACCACCTGCTGCCAAAGAGCCATGCAAAGCGCCTGCAACACCCGCTTCACTCTGCATCTGCTTTACTACAGTAACTTGACCGTAAGCATTAATCTCACCAGCCGCGGACCACTGATCGCAATTCTCGCCGAGAGGAGTGGAGGGAGTGATGGGGTAGATGAAGACGGAGTCGGACAAATGATATGCCACATAGGAAGCAGCAGTAGCACCATCGTAAGCTTTCATGTGGCTCGTTCGTGTAGCTGCCAAGGCCTTTAGGACCTCAGGATCTTCATGCGACTGCCGCGGTACAGGTGGGCCGAGCTTGGCCTCTCGGTGCGCTGTAGAGTCCGCAGAATTACCTCTCTTGAGAGCTATACTATAGGCAAGAGCACCACTGACGACAGCGAGAGCTGCGCCGCTAGCAATATTCCTAAGAGTGAGAACGCCACTCTGCGCTGTTGATGAGGAGTCCATGGAAGCACCATCACCAACCGGGTTGGTTGCTGCCATTTTACAAGGTGCAAAAGGAACACTGAAAACATCAATGCGATCCATTGCGGTATGAGGAAAGACCTACGCTCTCTGACGAACCACGTAAACCACCTAGACCGCACACCCTAGCCAGAGCTCCCGATATGACCAAAGAAGACAGATGATACTTCGTCCCG
>NW_003199892.1:0-1371 GCF_000006405.1 Perkinsus marinus ATCC 50983
ACTTTCCCTGAAATCCTAGAACGAACCGTACGACAAGCACGTTCCTTAATCTTCACAATGTTCCCAACTGGGTTCCGTTGACCCGAATGATCAACGACTCTATTCGAACTCTTGCCACTACGAGTCAATACCATCGTGACTAGTAAACACAATGCCTAACTCGTATACAATACCGTAAACTAATCCCTGACTAAGATACCGTTCAGACGAAGCTTAGCCACTAGCGAATGATATACCTCAAATCACAGTAAATCACTCTGAGCCTGGGCTCAGGTCCAACGTAAGCAAACGAACGTCGTTGCGAACGCCTAACCCTAGGGTTCACGCACCCTTGGGAACAGCACGCATGCACAAATCTGTGACGCGAATCATCAAGGCTAGCACAATAGACAGCAGACAGTAAATACCGTAATAAAAGTACAGTAAATACCGTAAAACAAGGCGACCAATCAACCATAAGAGTTAACAGGTCTCCGTGCCTTGCGCTGACGCGCACAGTTGTTCCATTTCATGGAAAGAAAATCGCTTCGCTCCGCTCATTGAGTTTGCGTACGAACGTAGCTCAGTCTTCATAAGAAGCTTTACGGCTTTCATCACTTTGGCACTTGCTGAGTGCTTAGTCTACTACGACTTTCCTCTAAGAAGGAATAGTGTCACGGTAAATAAGATATTTACTGCCCAGCCCCTTTCTCAGCTCTGCGTTGTGTGTGTGTGTGTGTGTAACTGCCAGTTACTAACTGGTGCCGGGCATTACGGGCCTAGTGGCCTATCGCCCTTAAACATACAATCGCCGACTCCAGTGGTCGCGAGAGGCTCAACGACAGCTCCCCAAGAAAACAATGAATGAGTAAGAAAAGCAATGAATGAATGCTGAAGTTAGGTAAAGGGTATGAGGTAAATGGTATGATGTGTACGGTAGAATAGAGGTTGAGACAGCTAGATGAGGCAACGAGAGAGTTTAGCAATGCTCAATGCCTGTTGCATAGACTCCTTGTCGGTGTAGAGCAGTTGAAATAAGTAATGGTTGATATCCGTAGGGGGGATGCTAACCGGGAAATGACGGGGATGATGTTGCAAGAAGGCCGGGCATGAGAGTAGTAGGTGTTGTATTGAGTGCGGAGCACTATGACATGCTGGGCACGTAGAGGGTCGGGTAAATGGGAGCACACCAAGCCGTAGGCGGTACAACAGACTCTGGTCGTTGCGGGTGAAGGTGTGTAGGGCATCATTAGTCCAAAAGTAGCGCAGATAAACGGCAGGAGACTCTCTGACCCTGGTGACGGCCATCATGGCAAAGGTGAGCCTTCCTCGTGCAGGCGGTGGCGTTGTTGGAGACGGAGGTGAGCGAGAGTGCTACTCCACTCTTCTCGA
>NW_003209199.1:0-5656 GCF_000006405.1 Perkinsus marinus ATCC 50983
CTCTCTGTCGGTGGGCTTGTGTGCCCCTCGTGGGCCTCGCTGGGTTGCGGTGTGCGTGGCTGCATCGGTGCTGGGGGTTCCTTTCGTACCGATGGTCCAGGACCTGCATGCCAATACCAAAAATGAGGGAGAAATTAGGAAGATCGCCGCTACTACTAGAGACCGTAACTCTGCTATTCTGAATGGCATACGACCGGCCGTCTTGGTCGTGGACGAGACCAGTACGCCTAGAGAAACCATCGACCTGGCTGTCAGTGTTGGTACCAGCAAGATTGTCGATATTAATTCGTTGCTCGACGGAGCGACGCAAATTGATCCTAACGAACCCTTGGAGCCTTTGCAGTCTGTGAAGAGGGAATCCCCATTATGGTGAGTTTTGGTACATCTGCTTCGCTCCGCTGTCATTTATGCGTCTTGTCAGTCTACTCTACACTGGGGGTACGACGAAAGCGTCGAAATGTGCAGTAGTTTCCCAAGGCATGCTGGCTCACGAGTTCGTATCATATCCTCTAATCGTCCCCGAGTCCCGCCGCGGAGAGCTACTGCTGAGGGGACCCCGAGTGCTTCAGCAGTCCTCATCTTATTGGGGGGCTACATGCATTGGTCAGCTGTCGCTCTCCTTGGCGTTGAGAGGCTGTTTGGTGATGGTGGATACGTCATCTAGAAGTTCCCTCTGTGATGGTATGGCAAGTATGGATCTTAGAACGATGATAACACGACTTGAAATCAACGTCATTGGGGTTGTCCCGAGCCAACTGGCGGCTACCACTCTGGACGAGAAGGTGCAGGAGAGCCTCATCGCAGTCTTTACATGGGGTGAGAAGCTGACGGCAGTGATTGGCGATGAGTGGAGTGCTAAGGTGAGCTTCGGCGCGAGTGGGGGAGAAACGACATGTGTGGGAATCGAACCGGGGTAGCGGTTTTGAAACCGCCAGTGTGTTTGGCCCTCCTTTAGCCATGGCTGGGTTTATTACATGTTGTCCAGATACCAATTGTTATAGAGCTGCTGGTAGCCACCGAGTATTGGCTCAGCATGTATCGGGTGGTCACTCCATCCACCCCCACTGGGCCGGTCTTCACCGTCGTGCCAGGGGTGCGTGTGACGACTCTTTCCGAGGATGAGACCACCACTGGCCTAACCAAGGGAGAGCTACTCCTAGCAGGCCCCAGTGTGACCGAAACAGGGTACATCGAGGCGGCTGAGAACCAGGGGCTCTTCTTGGACACCGGTGATGGACGGTTCTTCCGCACTAAGGACCTCATTCAAGTGTTGCAATGGCGGTCCCAAGGCTCAGTAGAAACGCTGAGGTAGGGCGAGGTGGTCCTCGTGGGGAAGGTTGTATACCTTCCGGTGTCCCCAGGTACCTTGGGCGTAGCGATATGTTCATCAAGTTGGGGGGCCAATGGGTCGACTTGGAGGCTCTACAGGAGAAAATAGTGGCCTTGCCTTGTATCAAGGAGGCGGTACTGCTACAGCAAGAGCAGCAGACTCAAGAGTATGGCGTTGAGGAAAGGCTAGGAGGGATAAGATTTCAACATGATGGAGAAAGGGCCTCTGTACATGCCTTTATTATAATGAAGTAAGTCCAGCAAGGCAGCAAGGGCGGTCTAGAGGGTCGTCGTTGTTGTAGGCCCTTCCGACTGGCCACAACGGCTGAGGTCCAGAGGCTCCTCCCCAGCGGCAACGTCGTTCGAGTTCATTGGCTAGCACTGGAGACCCTCCCACGGCACTCAGCTACCTGCAAGATAGACCGTCGTTCACTGCTGGGGATGGTCAGGGATGATGATATCGTACCAGCGGCTACGGAAGTGGAGGTTGCCAGATGCTTTGGGTATCTCGCTCGGTGGTCCATCATCACTCTCACAATAGCTGTGGTCTACTATCTGGCCCTTGGCCTCACTGGTATGTTCCTTGCGGCCCACTTCAACATGACCTATTGGGTGTTCTTTATGGTGGACGGTAACATATGGATAACATTGGAAAAGAGTATGCCTCCATATGTGGCTGACGGGTCGGGGTTTCGTCGTCTGCTTCGCTCCGCCTTGGCTGCTATTTTTTGGGTACTGCATTTCTTTGCGAGTGAGTTGAAGCAACTCGACCGGTGGACAAAATGTAAAGTCCCTGGCATCGGTGGGGTCGTGGCCAGCCTCCTCTTTACGGGGGGCCTCCTGTGGGCCATGGGTTTGGTGTCCTCCTCAGCGGTATGGTGTTGGTCGTGGCAAGGGGTGGTCGTGGTCTCCTCTGGTCTATGGTTGGGCAAGGCCTTCCCTCGGCTCGACCAGTGCTCTAGAGACCTATCATTCTGGCGACGATGTGTCCATGGAGTGGTATTGGTAGTGCAGTTCAACGTGTTATGGTGGACTACTATTGGCCGTAGCATTGAGAAGGACTCTTGGGTAGCTGATTGGACCTCCGAACCAGGAGCTCGACGCTGGGTACCATCGTGGCTGAGGAACTGCTCGGTGGATCTACGACTATATGGCCTGGCTGAATGTAGGAAGGGGAGGACTCGGCGCTCCTGTAGAAGCGGGGTTGAGAGGGAAGAGTTCCTCATGGATAGTGTGAGTTGGAAGAGGAGCGGTATGGTTGGTTCGATAATGGCAATGTTCAGGTGCTTGTATCCCCTCGAGATCTGCGACACTGTCGTGACCGTGAGGAGGGTGGTGTTGAGGGTATATTCGATAGTAGAAGGACGGTTGGAGAGGAGAAGGCCAGTGGGTACGAAGAGTCGTACTACTACTCGTGGATGGATGCAGAGGAGGAGCCTAGAGAGTGCCCACTGCCGTCGACGATACAGATATCAACGCAGCAGTGGGCCGAGATGCGACGAGAGGCTGTGGAGAATATCGATAGATGGTATGCAGGACGATACGATGGGTTGGTGTTGGAAGGGGAGGATTATGCTACGGCTAAGGGGATGTTGGAGGAGGAGGAAAGGAGGCAGCTGAGGAGCCCCTCGACGTCGGTGGGAGGCCAGTTGGAAGTGTCCGAGACGTCGACCACACCAACACTGGGCGCTGGGGATGACGAGTCCAGTGATAGTGATGTGGACGAGGAGTGGTATGCGGGGGGTGAAGAGGATGCGCCGGTGAGTGTAGAGGCTGAGCCCAAGGTAGAGTTGAAGAGTGCCAAGCCGTTGGCAAAGAGGCTGGCCCTGTTGGTGGAAAGGCAGTTGACTTTCAGTATAGAAGACTTCGACGCTGATGTGGTGTCCAGTATAGACTCCTTAGGAGCTGTCCAGCTCGCCCACAGTATTAGGACGGAGCTCAGGATGACCGGGCTCCTCCTCACAGTGGGAGATGTCCTCAAGTGCCGCAGTGTGAACGACTTAGTCGCTGTGGTTGAGGCAAAGAGCGTCGCTGGAGGGTTAGGGGGTGACGAGGAGGAGGACGAGGGAGAGGGTGATGGTGGGAAGTGGACAGAGAAATTGTCGAGGATCCTCGATGGGGTCACTGGTGTTGACCCTACGGGCCGCCGTGGCCCCAAAGCTGCTGGTATACCTGTGCAGGTGTGGGGGTGGCAAGGAGTATGTGCTTGGATGTTGGAGTGGCATGGCGGTAGCGGCGGCCGCGGCAGCGAGGAGGAAGAAGAAGAGGAGGTGGACCTGTTCGCCCTACAGGCAGCGGTCCAAGCGGTGGTCTCTCGACAGGCCTCTATGAGGGTTAGTAACGATATTGGTATCGGCTACTACACCTTCATGAACGAGGGTCTGTCTGTCCAAGGCATGGTCAAGTACATGGCTCTGACTAAAGGGGGTCGCTTTTTCTCTTGGATAGCTGCTATCGCGTATGCAGTGGGTCGTTGGGTACTCTGGCCGCTGTGGGGTCGTATACATATCACCCCTTCAGTAGAGGGGCGCCCTGGTTCGGTGAGAGTGAGGGAGTTCAATTCTCGAGAGGCTCTGAGACGCTGGGTCCACTCTGAGAAGAGGCACGGGTTCCGGTCCCCTTTGGGAATAGATATCGTACAGCTCGATGAGAGCCTCGATGGCTGTGGACCAGTGCGGACCTTCGTTCGAGTCTTCGTCACACATGCCTTTTCTGATGGCTTCAGTGTGGTCCCTTTACTCAGTGACCTCAACGAGGCTTATGCGGCGGTTAGAAGAGGCTCCCATAGGGGCCCACGGAATCGACTACTACCACCCCTACGGGTTTCAGGAGCTCAGGTCCAAAGTGGACGGCTGAGGCGAACTCTAATGGACAGAGCACGAGATCTTCATGGTGACACCCTCTACCCTTGCTATACCGTGGACCACACTACGGTGCCTCAGCAAGGGTTCGGTCACTGTGTGAAGCTTTTACCATCTATTCATCTGGTACTCCACAGTGTTGGTCGTAGACTAGGAGCCCCTCTGGACGTGGTACTCCTGGCGGCAATTGTCCTGGCGTCTGTGAGGGAGAGGGGATGGCGCAGAGTAGCCAAGGCGACTCTGGTGGTACCTCTGAGGGATGGACCCACTGAGCACCAGCTGGTGGGCCTATTCGCTGATCTTAGGAATATCGACATACCATTGGAGGACGTCCCCGAAGACAACGGGCAACCCTGTGCGACCAGCGTCCTCAATTTGGTACGGCTGTTAGCATTGGTTTGGAGCTTTAATGTGCATCCTTAGGTCCTAACATTACGGCACATTATCAAGTTCCGTCGATGGACCATCCCGACTCCTCTGAGTAGCTGTGAGCGGCTCCTGGTGAACCTCCTACCGGCACAGTTCCCTTCGGAGACGGACACCTCTGGACGGTTCGAGCAGAACTTGAATATCATACCGCTCCCTCAAGGGAGTTCTGTTTCTGCGACGAGGGCGATGGATATTGCTTGTGACCAGACAAGTCGATGTTCCTGGGCTCTGAGATTCAAATGCCGTCAGCCGGACTACACTCGAGAGGACCTCGCCAACTGGCTGAGGCACTTCCAAGACGCCTTGAGGGACATGGTCGTTGACCCTATGCGCCCGCTATACCATTAGCCCTGATTACTTCAAGGGATTACTGTTTGATGAGACCAGTGTCCTATTTAAAGCTGCGCCCTTCGTTTCCATCTGCGTGCTTTCTACTGTATCGTGTTGTCACTGTAACGATGTTATGGTATCAGCTCTCTTACCTTGGTCACAATGGCGAGGCCACGTCACTACTGCTTCCAGTTGGTGGGGAAGCGATGCAAGCAAACGAGCTCCGTAGGCTGAGGGTTGTGAACGCCGTAAAAGACGAAAGCTCATCATCCCTATCCTGGAGCGAGTGGGTCAAGGAAACAACACTCTGGGGAGGTAGAGTTCACCAGGTTCAGAGAACCTAGCATGGCGACGTCGATGCATTGCTCCTGGTTATGTGACTTCGATGAGTTGCCGCCGCTGCATGCTCCGGCTATTTATGATGCTGACGTTTCTGGGGTGTGGGCCTCGTCGGTCAGTGTCCCGCTCTACGCGGTTGTGGTCTCCTGGAATCCTCGAGCTGGCGGGTCTTCTCATCATCCTGGTGGTGCCGACTTCTCTGACTACTGTTTTCATGGAGATGATTTAATGGAGAGCGCACATGATTCGAAGTGTCGGTCACAGCGGAGGAACTCCAGTTGCTCATAGATTTTCAAAGACTGCAACCATGTGAATGTGTCTAGCGTGATTCACCACTGATATCTCTCAGGAATGAAAACACTGTGAAA